>NC_045957.1:134232404-134526303 GCF_010909765.2 Amblyraja radiata | reverse complement strand
TCTCTCTCGCTCCTTTCTTGAAAAGTGGGATAACATTAGCTATCCTCCAATCCACAGGAACTGATCCTGAATCTATTGAACATTGGAAAATGATCACCAATGCGTCCACTATTTCTAGAGCCACCTCCCTGAGGACCCTGGGATGCAGACCATCAGGCCCAGGGGATTTATCATCCTTCAGTCCCATTAGCCTACCCAATACTATTTCTCGCCTAATTAAAATTTATTTCAGTTCATCTACCCCCTTAGATTCTCTGTCCTCCAGTACATCTGGGAGATTATTTGTGTCTTCCTTGGTGAAGACAGATCCGAAGTACCTATTCAACTCTTCTGCCATTTCCTTGTTGCCCATAATAATTTCACCCGTGTCTGCCTTCAAGGGACCCACATTTGACTTTGCTACTCTTTTTCCCTCAACATATCTAAAGAAGCTTTTACTGTCCTTCTTTATATTCCTGGCCAGCTTCCCTTCGTACTTCATCTTTTCAGCCCGTATTGGCCGTTTTGTTTCCTTCTGTTTTCCTATGAAAGTTTCCCAATCCTCTGGCTTCCGGCTGCTCTTTGCTGTGTAATACATCTTTTCTTTTAGTTTTATTCTATCCCTAATCTCTTGTCAGCCACGGTTGCCTCCTACTCCCCTTAGAATCTTTCTTCATTTTTGGAATGAAATTATCCTGCGTCTTCTGGATTATGCCCCGAAATTCCTGCCATTGCTGTTCCACTGCCATTCTTGCTAGGATCCCTTTCCAGTCTTCCTTGGCCAGCTCCCCTCTCATGCCTTCATAGTCTCCTTTGTTCAACATGGAAAGGGTTCAAGGAAATGTGGGAGAATAAAATGGAAATAGTGTAGGCTTAATGTAAATGAGTGTTTGGCAGTTGGCATGGACCCAGTGGGCCAACAGGCCTATTTCCATGCTGTATTACTCCATAACTCTGAAATCAAACAACCCACCTGGTCACAAAAAGAATGAGAAACTCCAAATGGATAGCTCTGGAGGTCAGAATTGAAACTAGATTGCTGGAACTGTGAGGTTACAACTCTACTTAATACGCAACTGAGCTGCACTGAATGTTAACAAGAGTTGCATTAAGAGGCCAAATTTGGGGTTAAACTATTGTCAGCACTACAGATTTAGGACTCCAAAATATTACAGCTTGACTATTTGTAATGTGCCATTCATTTAAATGTGTTCATATTCTAACAGTATTCAATAAGACATATAGAAACAAGGAACTGCAGATGCTAGTTAATACACAAAAGGACATAAAGTGCTGGAGTAACTCAATAGGTCAGGCAGGTAACTCCAGAGATGCTGCCTCACCTTTTGAGTTACTCCAGCACTTTGTATCCTTTAATTTTGACATGTCCATCAGTAAATATTATTGCCACTTACATTGTACAAAACATGACATAGAGTTATGCAGGAGGACAGGCCTTTCAGTCCAACTCGTCTATGGTAACTAAGATGCTCTAACTAAGTTGGTCCAATTTTGCCATGTTTGGCCAAATCCCTCAAAGCCTTTCCTATCCATGAACCTGCCCAAATGTCTTGTGAATCCTGTTATAGTACTTGCCTCACCAACTCCTCTGACCTTCCTTCCATCGAGGGGATCTATCGCAGTCGCTGCCTCAAAAAGGCTGGCAGTATCATGAAAGACCCACACCATCCTGGCCACACACTCATCTCCCTGCTACCTTCAGGTAGAAGGTACAGGAGCCTGAAGACTGCAACAACCAGGTTCAGGAATAGTTACTTCCCCTCAGCCATCAGGCTATTAAACCTGGCTCGGACAAAACTCTGATTATTACCAACCACTTTCTGTTATTTGCACTATCAGTTTATTTATTCATGTGTGTATATATTTATATCATGGTATATGGACACATTTATCTGTTTTGTAGTAAATGCCTACTATTTTCTGTGTGCTTAAGCAAAGCAAGAATTTCATTGTCCTATACAGGGACACATGACAATAAACTAACTTGAACTTGAACTTGAGATTGTTCCATACACCCACCACCCTCTGTGAAAAATCATTTTCCTCTCACCTTAAGTGTACGCTCTCTAGTTATTAATTTCCCTATCCTGGGAAAAATACTCTGTGCACTCACCCTGTCTATTCCCCTCAAGATTTTATGCACCGCCATAGGATCACCCCTCAGCCAACTTCACTCCAAGAAATGTGTAAGAAGGAACTGCAAATGCTGATTTAAACTGAAGATAAACACAAAAAGCTGGAGCAACTCAGCGGGACAGGCAACATCTCTGGAGAGAAGAAATGGCCCAAAACATCACCATTCTTTCTCCCCAGAGATGCTGCCTATCCCGCTGAGTAACTCCAGCTTTTTGTGTCTATCTTCACTCCAAGGAATAATGTATTAGCCTGCCCAACTTCTTCCTATAGCTCAGGCCCTCGAATCCTGGCAGTAACCTCATAAATATTCTCTGTGCTCTTCCCAGTTAAAATGCATCTTTCCTTCAGCAGGGTGACCAAAACTGAATACAATACTCCAAATATACCCTTACCAATGTCTTGTACAACTGTACATAACGTCCCAACATAGTCAATTCCCTGACTGATGAAGGCCATCATGACAAAACCATTCTTCATCACCCTGTGATGCCACTTTCAGGGAATTATGAACGTACTCCTAGATCTTGCTGCTTTACAATGCTCCCCAAGGCCCTACCCTTCACTGTGAAGGTCCTGCTCTAGTTTAACTTCCCAAAATGCAACACCTCACATATCTATGTGTATTTAACTCCATTAGCCATTCCTCAGCCCTTCTGCCAAGCAGATTAAGATCACATGGTAATTCTTGATAACCATTTTCACTGTCTACGATGCAACCTATTTTAGTGTCATCTGCAAACTTACTAATCATGCTTATGTATTCTCATCCAAGTCATTGATATGGATTACAAACAGCAATGGGCCCAGCATGTATTCTTGAAACATACCTCCATTCACAGACCTCCAGTCTGAATGAAAACCTTCCACCACTACCTCTGCTTCCTACCATGAAGCCAATTCTGTTTCCAGTTAGGTCGCTTACCCTGTATCCTGCTATCCTTCCAGACCAACCTACCATGCGAACCTTATCAAAGGCCTTCTTGAAGTCCATATAGACAATGTCTACAGTTCTGCCCTTGTCATCCCGCTTGGTTATTAAAAACACTATCAAATTTGTGGCACATGGTTTCCCACACACAAAACCATACTAACTATCCCAATCAATCTGTGTTTCCAAATGCATGTGTATCTTATCCCTCAGAATGTTCCCCAGTAACATTCCTGCCACAGATGTTAGGCTTCTCTTTATTTCCGAAGTTTTTCTTTGCAGGTCTTCGTAAATAGAGGTCTTATACAGAGCAACCCAGTCCTTACCAAAGATACTAGAGGAGCAAGATAGACCACTCCTACGAAATCCAATAGTACGCATCTGAACGCAATGGAACGTCACTTCCGCCATTTTAGGAATAAGAACGCGATCCCCGTTATGCGTCTCGCAGTTTAATCCATGTCAGTCCATTGAATTTTGCAGTTTATCTTGGTCTATTTTAGCCTTCTATGATAGACCATTATGATCTTTGTTTATAATAAATAAGGTGCTTCTTTAAAAAAAAAATTTTAAGGGAAGCTGCGTATAAAATGGGCGACAATGCGCAATGAAAGGTCTCTGGACCATATGCATTCTATGATCTTTGGTTTAATCAGTGTTGTGGGGGGACGGTGTGTGTTCCTGTGTGTGAGTGGCAAGATAGAGATAATATATTTCAAAGTTCCTCATGGATCAGAAGCAACTTTGATTTAAAGCAACTCATGACGTACATGAGCCATAAAGGAAATTATATTTGCCTTTATTTTTTTGCCTATAAGATATAAGGAACATAAGCCAACATATTTGCCTATATTTATATATTACTAGACCAAGTGCAGACCCGTTGGGTCTGTTTATCCAACGCGCGTTTGCGGGGGTGGGGGGGAGGGTGCGGCGTCACACTAACCACCTGGGTCTATTGGGTCTGTTCCTCCAAAGCACAGTTGCGGGGTCGGAATCTGGCTGGGGCTGGGGCTGGTGCAAAGGCATATGTAAATGGATCCATTCCGATTGGACATCTGCGACCAAGTGCAGACCCGTTGGGTCTGTTTCCCCAACGGCGTTTGCGGGGAGGAGGGGCTGCGGCATCACACTCACATTAACCACCCCCCTAACACACAGGTGGGGGGAGGGGAGGTGAGAAGAGGGGATGGAGGGGAGAGGAGGAGGAGGAAACGGGACAGATTTGGGAGGGAAAGGAGAGCGGGGTAGGGGGTGAGAGAGGGGGATGGGGAGAGAGATGTGGGGGAGGGGGGGATGGGGAGGGAGGGGAGGAGGGAGGGAGGGGGAGAGGGGTGGGGGGAGAGAGGGGAAAGAGTGGGGAGGGAGAGTGGAGGGGGAAGGGGGGAGAGAAGTGGAAGAGTGGGGAGGGAGGGGTAGGGGGAGTGGTGGAAGAGGGACAGAGGGGTAGGCGGAAGGGGGCGGGGGAGAGGGAAGGGGGTGGGGTAGAGAGTGAAGGGGGTGGGGGAGAGAGGGATGGGTGGGAGAGGGAGAGGGGTGAGGAGAGGGAAACATAGAAACATAAGATTCTATAAGATCCCCCCTCAATCCCCCCAAATTCTAGCGAGTACAAACGGAGTCTATCCAGTCTTTCTTCATATGAAAGTCCTGACATCCCAGGAATCAGTCTGGTTAACCTTCTCTGTACTTCCCTCTATGGCAAGAATGTCTTTGGGCATTGGGCATTGTGACATCACACGATGGAACGTTCACCAGGGGCTGGGGCTGGTGCAAAGGCATATGTAAATGGATCCATTCCGATTGGACATCTGCGAGCATTGGGCAATGTGTCATCACACGATGGAACGAATCAAAATCAAAAGGCAGAAAGGCAGCCGGACGGACGGACGGCGGCAGCCACAGACTTTTAATATATAACTAGACCAAGTGCAGACCCGTTGGGTCTGGGTTTCCCCAACGGCGTTTGCGGGGGGGGCTGAGGCATCACACTCACATTAACCACCCCCCTAAACATCTGGGTGGGGGGAGGGGGGGTGAGAAGAGGGGAGGGAGGGGAGAGGAGGAGGAGGAAACGGGACAGATTTGGGTGGGAATGGAGAGCGGGGTAGGGGGTGAGAGAGGGGGATGGGGAGAGAGATGTGGGTGAGGGGGGGGGGATGGGGAGGGAGGGGAGGAGGGAGGGAAGGGGAGAGGGGTGGGTGGAGAGAGGGGAAAGAGTGGGGAGGGAGAGTGGAGGGGGAAGGGGGGAGAGAAGTGAAGTGGAAGAGAGGGAGGAGAGAGGGATGGGGAGGGGAGAGAGATGTGGGGGGGAGGGATGGGGACGGAGAGGAGGAGGGAGGGGTAAGAGTGTGGAGGGAGGGGGAAGAGTGGAGGGAGGGGGAGAGAGGTGGGGGGAGGGGGGAAAGAGTGGGGAGGGATAGTGGGAGGGGGAGAGGTGGAAGAGTGGGGAGGGTCAGAGGGGTAGGGGAAGGGGTGGGGGGGGGAGAGGAGAGGGAGGGGGAGAGAGAGGGGTGGGGGAGGGAAAGGGGTGGGGTGAGGGAGAGAAGTGGAAGAGTGGGGAGGGAGGGGTAGGGGAAGTGGTGGAAGAGGGACAGAGGGGTAGGGGGAAGGGGGCGGGGGGAGAGAGGGAAGGGGATAGGGTAGAGAGTGAAGGGGGGTGGGGGAGAGAGGGATGGGTGGGAGAGGGAGAGGGGTGAGAAGAGGGAAACTTAGAAACATAGAAATTAGGTGCAGGAGTAGGCCATTCGGCCCTTCGAGCCTGCACCTCCAGTCAATATGATCATGGCAGATCATCCAACTCAGTATCCTGTACCTGCCTTCTCTCCACACCCCCTGATCCCTTTAGCCACAAGGGCCACATCTAACTCCCTCTTAAATATAGCCAATGAACAGGCCTCAACTACCTTCTGTGGCAGTGAATTCCAGAGATTCACCACTCTCTGTGTGAAAAATGTTTTTCTCATCTCGGTCCTAAAAGATTTCACCCTTATCCTTAAACTGTGACCCCTTGTTCTGGACTTCCCCAACATCGGTTTCTATAAGATCCCCCCTCAATCTTCTAAAATCTAGCGAGTACAAGCCGAGTCTATCCAGTCTTTCTTCATATGAAAGTCCTGACATCTCAGGAATCAGTCTGGTGAACCTTCTCTGTACTCCCTCTATGGCAAGAATGTCTTTGAGCATTGGGCATTGTGACATCACACAATGGAACGTTCACCATGGGCTGGGGCTCCTGCAAAGGCATATGTAAATGAATCCATTCCGATTGGACATATGTGAACATTGGGCATTGTGACATCACACGATGGAACGAATCAAAAGGAAGAAAGGCAGCCGGCAGCCGGACGGACGGACGGCAGGCGGCAGCCACAGACTTTTATATAATAACTAGACCAAGTGCAGACCCGTTGGGTCTGTTTCCCTAACGGCGTTTGTGGGGGGGGGGGGGGGGGGGGCTGCGGCATCACACTCACATTAACCACCCCCCAAACACACAGGTGGGGGGAGGGGAGGTGAGAAGAGGGGAGGGAGGGGAGAGGAGGGGGAGGAAACGGGACAGATTTGGGAGGGAAAGGAGAGCGGGGTAGGAGGTGAGAGAGGGGGATGGGGAGAGAGATGTGGGGGGGGGGGGGGGAGGGGAGGATGGAGGGAGGGGGAGAGGGGTGGGGGGAGAGAGGGGAAGGAGTGGGGAGAGAGGAGGGGGAAGGGAGGAGAGAAGAGGAAGAGTGGGGAGGGAGGAGGAGAGGGGTAGGGGGAGTGATGGAAGATGGACAGAGGGGTAGGGGAAGAGGGCAGGGGGAGAGAGGGAAGGGGGTGGGGTAGAGAGGGAAGGGGGTGGGGGAGAGAGGGAAGGGGGGTGGGGGAGGGATGAGGAGAGGGAGAGGGGGAGAGGAGTGGGGAAGGAGGGGTAGCGGGAGTGGTGGAAGAGGGACGGGGAGTGGTGGAAGAGGAATAGAGGGGTAGGGGAAGGGGTGGGGGGGAGAGAGGGGAAGGGAAGGGAAGAGGGAGGGGTGGGGGAGGAAGAGGGGTGGGGTAAGGGGAGAGAAGTGGAAGAGTGGGGAGGGAGGGGTAGGGGGAGTGTGGAAGAGGGACAGATCGGTATGGGGGAAGGGGGCGGGGGGAGAGAGGGAAGGGGGTGGGGTAGAGAGGGAAGGGGGGTGGGGGTGAGAGGGATGGGTGGGCAAGGGAGAGGGGTGAGGAGAGGGAAACATAGAAATTAGGTGCAGGAGTAGGCCATTCGGCCCTACGAGCCTGCACCACCATTCAATATGATCATGGCTGATCATCCAACTCAGTATCCTGTACCTGCCTTCTCTCCATACCCCCTGATCCCTTTAGTCATTTGAAATTGTGACATCACACAATGGATCGTTCACCAGGGGCTGGGGCTGGGGCTGGGGCTGATTCTATGGGTGAGAAGCCAGTATTTTTTGAAATATTGGGGGGGGGGGGGGGGGGGGGCTGTGGCATCACACTCACATTAACCACCCCCCAAACACACAGGTGGGGGGAGGGGGTGAAAAGAGGGGAGGGAGGGGAGAGGAGGAGGAGGAAACGGGACAGATTTGGGAGAGAAGGGAGAGCGGGGTAGGGGGTGAGAGAGAGGGATGGGGAGAGAGATGTGGGGGAGGGGGGGATAGGGAGGGAGGGGAAGAGGGAGGGAGGGAGGGGGAGAGGGTTGGGGGGAGAGAGGGGAAAGAGTGGGGAGGGAGAGTGGAGGGGGTGGGGGGAGAGAAGTGGAAGAGTGGGGAGGGAGGAGGAGAGGGGTAGGGGGAGTGATGGAAGACGGACAGAGGGATAGGGGAAAGGGGGCGGGGGGAGAGAGGGAAAGGGGTGGGGGAGAGAGGGATGGGAGAGGGAGAGGGGTGAGGAGAGGGAGGGGGAGGAGAGAAGGGGGAGAGAAGTGGAAGAGTGGGGAGGGAGGGAGGGAGGGTTATAGGAGTAGCGGGAGTGGTGGAAGAGGGACGGGGGAGTGGTGGAACAGAGGGGTAAGAGGAAGGGGTGGGGGAGAGAGGGAAAGGGAGGGGTGGGGGAGGGAGAGGGGTGGAGTAAGGGGAGAGAAGTGGAAGAGTAGGGAGGGAGGGGTAGGGGGAGTGGTGGAAGAGGGACAGAGGGGTAGGGGAAGGGGGCGGGGGGAGAGAGGGAAGGGGTGGGGTAGAGAGGGAAGGGGGGTGGGAGAGAGAGGGATGGGTGGGAGAGGGAGAGGGGTGAGGAGCGGGAAACATAGAAACATAGAAATTAAGTGCAGGAGTAGGCCATTCGGCCCTTTGAGCCTGCACCACCATTCAATATGATCATGGCTGATCATCCAACTCAGTATCCTGTACCTGCCTTCTCTCCATATCCCCTGATCCCTTTAGCCACAAGGGCCACATCTAACTCCCTCTTAAGTTCCGTTTGGACATATGTGAACATTGGGATTGTGACATCACACGATGGAACGTTCACCAGGGGCTGGGGCTGGTGCTGCTTCTATGTGTGAGAAGCCAGTTTATTTTTGAAATATTGGGGGGGGGGGGAGGATTTGATTAAAAACGTGTACTTAAACACGACGAAATGCAATGAGGAGCGGATACTTAGAAAGAAAAGTGAAATCTCTACCGAAATGGAAAAGATGTCGGTGATTCTGCGTCTGGTTTCGGAGTTGCAGTGAATCAAAGGAAGCCAGCAGCCTTCCATGTAAATGGATCCATTCCGATTGGACATCTGCGAGCATTGGGCATTGTGACATCACACGATGGAAACGAATCAAAAGGAAGAAAGGCAGCCAGACGGACGGCAGTCGACAGGCACACAGTTTTATATGATAGATAGATAGATAGATAGATAGATAGATAGATAGATAGATAGATAGATAGATAGATAGATAGATAGATAGATAGATAGATAGATAGATAGATAGATAGATAGATAGATAGATAGATAGATAGATAGATAGATAGATAGATAGATACGTATATATATGATACACACACATATATACGTGATATTGATGTATATAATTACATCTAACATATATTTGAGGGAAATGAGTTACCGTATTTCCCGGCAATGAAGACGCACCACCATTTGAGTTGCTAAATTTTGAAAAAAGGATGGTGGGACAGGATCGAGCGTTTGGTTTAGTCCAGGGGTCCACAGCATTTTTTGCATAGGGGCCAGGACCCTCCGGGACTAGCTGCAGTTCCCAGGTCACCTGCGAGCCCCGGGTCTAGCTGCAGTTCCGCTGTCCGGTCCCAGCGGTCGCTCACAGCCACTGGGTGAGTTTTTAAATGTGAATATCTCATAACTAAACATTTGGGGGTTAGCAGTATATTGCATCAATCCACTCAATTTTAAATAATTCTACATCAAAATTCATTAAAAAGGATAACACTTTTTATTTCTGTCATTTATGGCAAGATTTACATAATTTATTGTTTTATGTGTGAGATATACAGGGTGTTCAGAACAAAGACGACAGTTCTTTGACAAGTACTCCGTAGTTCGGTGTCGGAGATCTTGTCACCGAGTATTCTGGACCCACTGTCGACATCCGAAATTACAGTAAAATATCATATAGAATTAACTTATAAGAACAAATCTGATTATAACTACATAACTGCAGTATGGATGATATGTCACTGAAATGCAATTGTTTTCAGGGATGGGGAGAGACATGTATATTGAAGATGCATTTTTCCACTAAAAGGTCAATTTATCTTAAATGTAGAAGAGCTTACAATACCATGCATGCCTTACAACAAGAACAAAACCAAGAATGTACAGCAGTGTAAAAATTGATACCTTTATTATTGTTTAAGAAGGAACTGCAGATGCTGGAAAATCATAGGTAGACAAAAATGCTGGAGAAATTCTCCAGCATTTTTGTCTGCCTTTATTATTGTGGTAAGTCTAGATCTATAAAAGACTTTCTAGTAACTTGCTCATGTACCAAAACATGTCTTATATAATATAATACATTGTCGGGATCATAAAAATAGAATTGTATATGTTAGTCATAATACATTGGGAAGGAAATTAAGGCTTTAATGTGTGCTCCTCGTGGCATGTCGTTGTTCCCTATAACACCATTTATCATGTATTTTAAACACCACTGATCCGTGTACATTGTGTATATTTAACACAACTTTTCTTGTATTTTAAACACTATTTCAAACCGGCTTAAATACAAGCCGATTCGGGATCTCCAGGGCTTGGTCCCGAATCGGCCACCTCCTACCGGAGACCGGGGCTTCATGATGTTATAGGTCGCGGGCCGGCGGTCGGAGCTCTTCTCTGGTGAGGAATCCCAGACTCCGCGAGGGAAAGTGCACACTGTCCCTGCGACTAGAAGCTCCGCACGGCGTGGCTTCAGGGTATTATAGTCCGCGGGCCAGCGATCAGAGCAATTCTTCTGGCGACCCCCGGCTCCGCGATCTGAGTTATAGGAAGAGATCGGGCAGGCCACACAACAGAAAGATAATTTTTTTCTTACCTTTCGTCTTTAGTGGGGAACCTGAAGAAAGACTGCTTACATTGGCGATTCGAGCACTATAGCAGAACGGCTCGCTACGCTGGTAGATGTAGAAGCCATGACAGAAGCCCATTCAAAAAAAACCCTCATATATTTGATTCCCAAAATGGGGTGAAAAAATTTACCCATGAGCCCATGACCGTACTACGGCTTTTTCGTCAAGTGGTCTATCTTGCTCCTCTAGTATCTTTGGTCCGTACTTAAAACAAAATAAAAATTGAATTGTAGATCCACAGTTCAGTTACAGTGCAGATTATGACCCAGTTTAGACAATAGACAATAGGTGCAGGAGTAACCAAGTTCATGACTGATCATCCACAATCAGTACCCCGTTCCTGCCTTCTCCCCATATCCCTTGACTCCGCTATTAAAGTACTTGTTATGATATATAATGACTCTGTATCATAAACACTTTGCACATGGTGTCATAAGTGAGATAACATTGCAATCAACGACATAAAATTGCAACCTGTATGATGGATCCCCTAAGTGGCTCTGCAGCTTCACAATACCGACCGTAATGACCTCACTTCCGCCATATGCGAGAAGAGTAACATTAGTGAGCTTTAATTGCTCTGCGTTCCTCAGACAATTGAACTGTTCCCGAGACAGAACATTGCATTTCGCTCCAGTGTCGATTTTCATCTTGATTACTTTATTGTTCATTGTTACAGTGGCCATTGGCTCACTATTCTGCACATTTTGTGTGATAATAGAATGTGCCTGCAGAACGATTCCATTGACCTTTGGCCTGTCGTCCATGCTGCTATCGGACAAATTTGACAGTGACTCAGCCTGCAGCAAATTTATTGGCTGCTTTGTCTGCTCTCTGTTAGGTCGGGATCTGCAACATCTCCAGAAATGGTTTCGCCTTTTACACCCATGGCAAACTTGGCCAATGGTGGGGCACTTCTCTCTCTTAGCCAAGTGCCCCCCCCCCCCCCCCCCCCACCACAGTTGTTACATTCTTGAATAAAACGAGCTGCAGGATAATTAAGCTCTCTGCCTTGTTAATTCTGGGTTGATTGGAAGATAAGAAGTGAGTGTTCCCAAGCTGTCCTTGGAGAGCCATCTGCTACTGCCTTCGTTGCCTTGGAAACGGAGCTAGTACACTATCAACCTCTATACTGGAATGTATACCAACTCCCGCGATGGAATGCTGAGCCTGAGTGAGCGTTTGGGCATTACGAATCGACAGTTCATAAGTCTCACAGACTGTGACACTAGAGGTCTATCCAGAGTTATTGCAGGATCGTGGACAACCTTTCTTCTCAGCTTGTCATTAAAAAGACCACATACCAACCAGTCTAATAAATTCGTCTTTGAGATCGCCAAATCTGCAAGTTCCTGCAGCCTTCTTTATAGCACAAACAAAATATTCAATAGTGTTCTTCTCATTCTGGTATCTTGAGAAAAATGTCACACATTCGATGAGTGGATTAGCTTGAGGGTCACACAACTGTCGAAACTTTCTCTTGAGACACTCCGGGTCGTCCGGCGACTCAGCCGGGGTCACGATCGGCGCTCCACCATCGACAGATTGTTGAGTTATTGCCCCAGCATACACAAACTGTTGTGCTCATTCGTAAGTTTCATCTCCTGCTAGTAGGAGAAGCATGCAGGCTTGTCATGAGAAGTTGCAGTAATGAACAAATCATACTGTTCATGTGGTACCTCAAACCCTCATGTCTGACAATGGTGGCCAATTCACAGGTCAGCGTTTCAAGGACTTTGCAAAGGAATGGGATTTTAGGCACATCACCAGCAGTCCGGAGTACCCACAGTGAAGCGGGCTGGCTGAGCGACCTGTCCGCATTGCAAAGGAGCTGATTGAGAAGTCCAGCAGGGCCGGGTCTGATGTGTTTTTGAATCTTCTCAATCTCCGCAGCATTCCACGTATTCCCACACTCAGTTCGCCGGCCCAGCGATTCATGTCCAGACTGACCAGGGCTACTATTCCAGTCTCGAAGCAGCTGCTCCAGCCACAAGTCTGCGAGCCCGAAGTGGTTCGGGCGCGTCTGCTACGGAAAAAACTGACGCAGAAGGCGTACTACGACCGTTCTAGTTGTTCTCTCCAACCATTGTCGGAGGGCCAGTTGGTCCAACTCCAAACCCAGAAGGGGTATGACTGTATGGGCACAATCAAGGAGGTGTGTCCGGAACCAAGGTCTTATTTGATTCAATCTGGCGGAGGTCTATACAGATAAAACCAACGACATATTCTGCCAGTAAATGACCCGGTGCCATTGAGGCAGGTTCAGTATGATGATGTAGATGACCCAGATAATGTGTTATGGACAGAGGATGGAAATGACCCTAAAGCACACTACTAGACACATACCTCCATTCCAAAATCAACCTTCCACCTTCACCGTCAGCTTCCATAAAGCCAATTTTCTATCCAGTCAGCCAGATCACCTTGGATCCCAAGCAATCGAACCTTCCATGGGTACATAGAAACATAGAAACATAGAAAATAGGTGCAGGAGTAGGCCATTCGGCCCTTCGAGCCTGCACCGCCATTCAATATGATCATGGCTGATCATCCAACTCAGTATCCTGTACCTGCCTTCTCTCCATACCCCCTGATCCCTTTAGCCACAAGGGCCAAATCTAACTCCCTCTTAAATATAGCCAATGAACTGGCCTCAACTACCTTCTGTGGCAGAGAATTCCAGAGATTCACCACTCTCTGTGTGAAAAATGTTTTCCTTATCTCGATCCTAAAAGATTTCCCCCTTATCCTTAAACTGTGACCCCTTGTTCTGGACTTCCCCAACATCGGGAACAATCTTCCTGCATCTAACCTGTCCAACAGCTTAAGAATTTTGTAAGTTTCTACAAGATCCCCCCTCAATCTTCTAAATTCTAGCGAGTACAAACCGAGTCTATCCAGTCTTTCTTCATATGAAAGTCCTGACATCCCAGGAATCAATCTGGTGAACCTTCTCTGTACTCCCTCTATGGCAAGAATGTCTTTCCTCAGATTAGGAGAAAATACCTTGCTGAAATTCATATATACGTGTACAGCTCTATCAACCTTGGTCACATCTTCAAAAAACAATCAGATTTATGAGACACGATCTCCCATGTACAAAACCATGCTGCCTATCCCCAATCAGCCCCTGTACATCTAACTGCATGTATATCTTATCTCAGAATATTCTCAAGTAACTTTCAGACTACAGATGTAAGACTCACTGGCCTGCAGCTCCCAGGCTTTTCCCTGTAGCCCATCTTAAATAAAGGCACAACATTTGCCACCCTCCAGTCTTCCAGCATCTTACCCATATTTAATAACATAAATCTCAGCCAGTGAACCTGCATTTTTTTCTTGAGCTTCCCAAAGTGTCATCGGATATAGTTTGACAGAGCAAAATACAGGAATATGATCAGGCTTGTGTGGAGCACAGAGATTTATCAAAATGCCTTTATTCTAATTAGGAGATGCACAATGTTTGGCCTGTGGAACACATGTGAGCTGCTGGATGTTTATTTGCCCTTGACTCAAACACCATGGACATGGCAGAGAATGCCAAATGCAACCTGTATGATTATCTGGGAATAAAAATATTGTGGCTTTGTTGGCTATCTATGAAAGTAATTTAGGAATGCTATAAAGGAGATGAAAAGCTCGGCAGGGGCCTTTTATAAAAAATGTTAAAATGGTGCTACATGACATCCTGACCAAGCTGTATTTCATGCTTTAAATGGTGAGAGAACCTGCCTTTTTCATTTTCTGTTCCATTGGGATATCTATGTCACACTGTTAAAATATTTCAGCTGCTATATCTAAGACCACAAGAAATTGCAGAGACTTGTGGACGTAGCCCAGACCATCACACAAACCGATCTCCTTTCCATTGACTCAATTTATACCTCACGCTGCCTCAGCAAGGCCAGCAGCGTAATCAGGAGTCGCACCTTGTCCGCTCTCTCTTCTCCCCCCTCCCATCGGGCAAAAGGTGTAGAAGTGTAAACACACACACCTCCAGATTCAGGGACAGGTTTTTCTCAGCTGTTATCAGGCAGCTGAACCATCCTACCACAACTAAAGAGCTGTCCTGAACTCATTGTAGACCCTCGAACCATGTTTGATCGGACTTTACTGGCTTTATCTAGCACTCTACGTTATTCACATTATTCCCTTTATCATGTATTCGTATACTGTGAATGGCTTGATTGGAATTAGGTATTGTCTTTCTGCTGACTGGTTAGCACGCAGCAAAAGCTTTCCACTCGGTACACGTGACAATAAACCAAACTAAATTAAACAAGAAGCGCTGGATGAAAACATTGTTGCTCTGCATATCTTAAGTAGCCTCACTCCTCTGACAATGCCTTAACATTGCATATTCAAAAGTCTTGTTTGTCATGCAGAGCAACCATTTCTGTACACTGCCTGAACTTGCTCAAAGGTCAAGGAGATTTCAGTCTGCTTTGAGAAATTTGAGAAATATGAGGGCATTTGCCCAAGCAAAGCATTGGATTAGAAGGAACTATTAACATAATGTGGGAAGGAGATACTCGTAAACGAAGAACAAGAGGTTCTGGTGAGGGCATTTGCGCAGCTAAGCACTAACTTGAAAAGTAGAACCAAAAAGGTAATAATCTCTGGATTGCTGCTTGAACCATGAGCAAATTGGGTTTGGGTTGAGAAGCTTAAAGAGTTGAATGCATGACTCAAAGATTGGTGTGGAAGAAGTGAATTTGTGGGACATTAGCACCAGTATTACTGATGTTGGAAGGTGTTCTGACTCCACTTGAAACCGGCAGGGACCCAGGGTCCTGGTAGACTGCCATAGATAAGGCATTAAACTAAATAGTGGAGGGATGGGGTCAATAAATTGGAATTCTATGAATAAAGCTAAAGGGAAGGAGAGTGCAGTACAGTTACCAAAGTCTCCAGAAGTAATAGGACAGAAAATTTAAGAAGGGATAGGAGAGTAAGGTCAAGCAAAATCAGGACCAATGTGAGAAAAGGGGGGTGGTGAATATATACATAACTAAAACTCTAATCTTGTGAACTTCCGGTTTGCATAGTTTTTTTATTTGTGCAAAAACAGTACGCGATATCGTTACGATTTTTAGCCAGCTCACTCACCGTTCTACTGTGCTGCGAGTGCAACACGTTTTGTTCCGCTCGGTGGTATATTGCAAAAGTTAGCGAGGTTTAAAAATTGTAAAAACCGCGCGTGCGGAAATCGATCTCCTTTCCTGCCAGTCAGCGCCGCATGGATTGGTCTCTTCTCCTGTCACTCTGCGGGACGGTCTACCCCTTCCTGTGCCATCCGGTCTTTACTGGAGCTGAGGGACGCTGTGGGTGGCCGGCAGAGGTCTCCAAACTGACACCATTTTCAGAGGAACCGGAAGCGGCCCAGCGCGAGAGATGTTGCCAAAAGGAAAGCAGCGAATCTGATCTCGGCAGAGGAGAGTGTCCAGCGCCCTCTGTGAGTCCCAAAAGCACCACCATCACAACGCCTTGCAACTCTAGCCCGTTCCCCTCTGGTCCCTCCCCGCTGTCTCCTGCCCCCCTCCCCCGTGATAGACAATAGACAATAGGTGCAGGAGTAGACCATTTGGTCCTTCGAGCCAGCTCCGCCATTCTGAAAGGGACCCGTTAATCCCTACTCTTTGTTTCCTGTTTGCCAATCAATTTTCTATCCATGTCAGCACTCTACCCCCAATACCAAGTGCCCTAATTTTGCCCACTAATCACCTATGTGGGACCTTATCAAATACTTTCTGAAAGTCCAGGTACATTACATCCACTGGCTCTCCTATGTCCATTTTCCAAGTTACATCCTCAAGAAATTCCAGAAGATTAGTCAAGCATGATTTCCCCTTCGTAAATCCATGCTGACTCGGACTGATCCTGTTATTGCTATCCAAATGTGCCGCTATCTCATCTTTTATAATTGACTGCAGCACCTTCCCCACCACCGATGTCAGGCTAACTGGTCTATAATTCCCTGTTTTCTCTCTCCCTCCTTTCTTAAGAAGTGGGATAACATTAGCTACCCTCCAATCCACAGGAATTGATCTTGAATCTATATAACATTGGAAAATGATCACCAATGCGTCCGCGATTTGCAGAGCCACCTCCTTAAGTACCCTGGGGTGCAGACCATCAGGCACTGGGGATTTATCAGCCTTCAGTCCCATTAGTCTACCCAGCACCATTTCCTGCCTAATGTGGATTTTCTTCAGTTCCTCCGTCACCCCAGATACTCCCCTCTCCTCCATTGATCTTCCCACGTCTTTTTTCCGAGCTCTCTCCCCCCCACACACACCCTCACCCCGCCCACAAGCCGGTGCAGCCGGAGCTGCTGGTGCTTCCGGGCCAAGCTGAGGATCCACGCTGATGCTTCTCCGGGGCACGCAAGAAGGGAGAGGAGCGGCAACCTCGAGATCCTGGGGAGGGAGAGTGGGGGAGGGGAGGGGATCGAGGGGGAGGAGGGGAGGGGAGTAGGGAGGGGAGAGAAGTTATGGAGGGGGGAGGGAGTGACTGAGGGTAAGGGAAAAGAGAGGTGAAGGAGGGATTGTCGGAGGGTAGGAGGAGAGGGGAAAGGAGGAGATGAGGTGGGAGAGTGGGGGAGGAGGGGGAATAGATGGAGAGGAGGGGGGTTAGAGGAGGGGGGAATGGGGTATAGAGGGAGAGGAGGGCAGTGGGGAAGGTGAGAAATTATAGTGGGAGGGATAGGGGGAGGTGAGGATTGGGGGAGGTGGGGGATAGAGGGATAGGGAGGGGAAAGGAGTTATGGAAGGAGGGAGGGAGGGAGTGACTGAGGGTAGGGGAACGGAGAGGGGGAGAGAGGTGAGGGAGGGATTGGGGAGGGGAGGAGAGGGGAAAGAAGAGGGAGGGTAAAGAGGAGGGGGAGAGAGTGTGAGGGATGAGGGGAAATGAGCTGCGCCTGTGCAGTTGGGGGCTATGGGTGGAGTGGTGGAATATTGTGTTGGGGGACCAAGCCTCCTGTGTGACAGGGACTCAACGGGTCCCACTTAGTCTAGTATCAAACTAAAGGTGTTATATTTGAATGTGCGTGGTATATGGAACACAGTGGATGCAACACACTTAGATACTGGTAGGTACAAGATTGTGGGCATTACAGAGATGTGGCTGAAAGAAGATTGGAGCTGGAAGCTGAATAACATGGTTACACGTCAAAAAACAGAAAAGTGGGCAGATGGGGTGGGGTAGAATTTAAAAACAGGGATGTAATGCTAAGGCTTGCTAAGGCACTGGTCAGACAGCATTTCCAGAGTCGAGAGTGTTTTATTGTCATATATCCCAGATAGAACAATGAAATTCTTACTTGCTGCAGCACAACAGAATATGTAATCATAATAAATGATATACCAAAAACTCAGAAAAAAAAAAGAACAAACAGTAACAGTGCAATAATAATAATAATATATTGGGAGCAGTATTGGGCCCCATATCTGAGGAAGGACGTGCTGGTATTGGAGAAGATCCAGAGGAGGTTTACGAGAACTATCCCAGGAATGATTGAGTGAACATATGATGAGCATTTGGCAGCACTGGGTCTGTACTCACTGGAGTTTAGAAAGATGATGGAGGGACCTCATTGAAACTTACCGAATAGTGAAAGGCATGGATAGAGTGGTTGTGGAGAGGATGTTTCTATTAATGGGAGAGTCTAAGACCTGAGACCAGAATAAAAGGATGTACCTTTGGAAAGGAGATGAGGAGGAATTTATTTAGTCAGATGGTGATGAATCTGTGGAATTCATTGCCATAGAAGGCTGAGGAGGCCAAGTCAATGGATATTTTTCAGGTGGAGATTAATATAGGTGGTTAATTGGTTAATAATATAGGTGGTTAATTGGTTAATTCAGGTGTCAGGGGTTATGGGGGGAAGGCAGGAGAATGGGGTTGAGAAGGAAAGTTAGATCAGCCATGATTGAATGGTGGAGTAGACTTGATGGGCCGAATGGCTTAATTCTGCTCCAATCACATGACCTTGTGAACTCATTGAGTTATAGCTTGGGCTGCGAGGGTCCCTCTGGTAGCGGTTAAGACATTTGATTTTGAGTCTGGATAGTTGCAACTCGGACCTGTCTATGACTTCCTGAACTGTTTTAGTGAGGCCCACGTAACCTTGGGCACACTGCAATATTACTGGCACATTATCAATTTCTTCAAATTCAGGTTACACAGTTTCCCTGTTTGCATATTAACTGGCCATTTTTGCTGCAAGCCATCCACTTGTGACATTGACGTTGTTTGTCTCTCAATTAGCACACCCTAACATACTGAGTAAGTCCCACAGCCAAGCTATTTATAACAGATCACTAGCCTTTGTATTATCATCGTCTATTTGTCACATTAACCAATTTCACCAAAGCACCTCAATGATTCAATGCACCGACACAATGTATCACTTTGGCAACGTTGGCCTCACCCCCACTACAGATATTTCCTTTGTTCTTTATATTCGTCTGTGATCTTACTAGTTTCCATACATTTAGCTTTGAGTGTTATCTCTGTCACTCCACAGATGCTGCCTGACCTGCTAAGTGCAGCAAATTTTGTTTTTACTCTTGGAAAGTACAAAAGATCTGACTGAGCTGCAAAAAAAAAAAAAAAAGAGAATTTTGATGCAGTTATCCATTTAAGGCAGCATGGTTGCACAGCAGTAGAGTTGCTGCCTTACCATTCCAGAGCCCTCAGTTCAATCCCAACTACGGGTGCTGTTTGTACAGTGTTTGCAGATTCTTCCTGTGACTGCATGGATTTTGGCCAGGTGCTCCGGTTCCCTCCCACAATGCACAAGTTTGTAGGTTATTTGGTTTGGGTAAAATGTTAATGGTCCCTAGTGTGTAGGATAATGTTAGTGATCGTTGGTCAGCATAGACTCAACAGGGCAAAGGCCCTGTTTCCTCACTCTATCTCTAAAGTCTAAATCTGTTTTCATTAAAAGTATTCCCAAATTATTTCTAAGAGGCAATACATGTTTAATTTAATGAAGCATACTTTGAAAATTCATGTTACCTTAATGGTAAAGCATTGAGTGTTGTAAGGTCAATTGTTAGATATCATTGGTTGGATCAAAAATATAGACTGCTATTGACTCTCCTCGAATGATGATGGCTATATAAATGATGTCATCTAAATTATGTTATTAAATACCCAAAAGCATCAGTCACAATTCCCTTCCACTTTATCTTTGTTAAGTTGTTGTCCGTTCGAAGGTTGGTCTTTATGTTTCATGCAAATGTCTTCAAGATATCAGTATGGGTAACAAAAAAACCTCAGAAGGGACTTGAATTGTCATTTTGAGCATGGCACAAACTAGTTGTGTTATCATTGCATATAATTCTCAAAGACCCAAAACCAAGGAGCTAAGCTGCCACCACTGGTGGCTGGGTGTTATTACAGCAAGACCTCTTTATATCAGTATCTCTGATACTAAAACACTTCGTCTTGTTTGTGTTTAAGAAGGAACTGCAGATGCTGGAAAATCGAAGGTACATAAAAATGCTGGAGAAACTCAGCGAGTGCAGCAGCATCTATGGAGCGAAGGAAATAGGCAACGTTTCGGGCCGAAACCCTTCTTCAGACTGATGGGGGGTGGCGGGGAGAAGAAAGGAAAAAGGAGGAGGAGGAGCCCGAGGGCTGAGGGATGGGAGGAGACAGCCCGAGGGCTGAGGAAGGGGAGGAGACAGCAAGGGCTAACAAAATTGGGAGAATTCAATGTTCATGCCCGCATGATGCAGACTCCCCAAGCGGAATATGAGGTGCTGTTCCTCCAATTTCCAGTGTTGCTCGCTCTGGCCATGGAGGAGACCCAGGACAGAGAGGTCGGATGGGAAATGGGAGGGGGAGTTGAAGTGCTGAGCCACCGGGAGGTCAGGTAGGTTATTGCGGACCGAGCGGAGGTGTTCGGCGAAACTATCGCCCAACCTCCGCTTGGTCTCACCGATGTAGATCAGCTGACATCTAGAGCAGCGGATGCAGTAGAAGAGGTTGGAGGAGATGCAGGTGAACCTCTGTCGCACCTGGAACGACTGCTTGGGTCCTTGAATGGAGTCGAGGGGGGAGGTAAAGGGCCAAGTGTTGCATATCTTGCGGTTGCAACGGAAAGTGCCCGGGGAGCGGGTGGTACGGGAGGGAAGGGAAAAATTGACAAGGGAGTTACGGAGGGAGCGGTCTTTGCGGAAGACCGCAATCTCTCCCCCCCTGAACGTACTGCCATCGACTCACTCCGCAACAACCCAGATTGGGTTATCAAACCAGCCGACAAGGGAGGTGCCGTGGTAGTCTGGCGAGTAGATCTCTACAAAGCTGAGGCCACGCGCCAACTCTCGGACACCTCCTCCTACTTACCCCTGGACCATGACCCCACTGACAGAGCACCAGGCCACCATCTCTAGCACCATCACCGACTTCATCAACTCCCACGCCCTGCCCGACCGAGCCTCCAACCTCATTGTTCCCCAGCCCGGCACGGCCCGATTTTACCTTCTCCCCAAAATCCACAAACCTGACTGTCCCGGTAGACCCATTGTCTCTGCCTGTTTGTGCCCCACCGAACTCATCTCCACATGCCTTGACTCCATCCTATCCCCCTTGGTTAAATCCCTCCCTACCTATGTTCAAGACACCTCAGACACTCTCCGTCACCTCTGCGCATTCCATTCTCTAGGCCCTCTCCCCCTCATCTTCACCATGGACGTCCAGTCACTCTACACCTCCATCCCCCACCAGGATGGTCTCAAAGCCCTCCGATTCTTCCTCGACCAGAGAAGCAACCTATACCCGGCCACTAACACTCTCCTCCGCCTTGCGGAGCTGGTCCTTACCCTCAATAACTTCGCGTTTGACTCCTCCCATTTCCTCCAAATACAAGGCGTAGCCATGGGCACACGCATGGGCCCCAGCTACGCCTGCCTCTTTGTCGGGTACGTCGAACAATCCTTGTTCAATACATACCAGGGCCCCATCCCCGACCTCTACCTCCATTACATGGACAACTGCTTTGGTGCTACCTCCTGCACCCACACACAACTGACTGACTTCATCGACTTCACCACTAACTTCCATCCGGCACTCAAATACACCTGGACCATTTCCGACACTTCCCTACCATTCCTTGACCTCACTATCTCCATCGCAGGTGATAGACTTCTGACCGACATCCACTATAAACCTACTGACTCCCATGACTATCTGGACTACACTTCTTCCCACCCTGCTTCCTGTAAGGACTCCATCCCCTACTCCCAATTCCTCCGTCTACGCCGCATCTGCTCCCAGTATGAGGCGTTCCACACCAGGGCATCTGAAATAATAATAATAATAATACATTTTATTTATGGGCGCCTTTCAAGAGTCTCAAGGACTAATTCTTCAGGGAATGGGGTTTCCCCTCCTCCACCATAGATGAGGCTCGCACCAGGGTCTCTTCCATACCCCGTAACACTGCTCTCTCTCCCCATCCCTGCACTCGCAACAAGGGTAGAGTCCCCCTAGTCCTCACCTTTCACCCCACCAGCCGTCACATACAACAAGTAATCCTCCGGCAGTTTCGCCACCTCCAACGTGACCCCACCACTCGCCACATCTTCCCCTCCCCCCATGTCTGCCTTCCGCAAAGACCGCTCCCTCCATAACACCCTTGTCAATTCTACCCTTCCCTCCCGTAACACCCCCTCCCCGGGCACTTTCCGTTGCAACCACAAGAAATGCAACTCTTGTCCCTTTACCTCCCCTCTCGACTCCATTCAAGGACCCAAGCAGTCGTTCCAGGTGCGCCAGAGGTTCACCTGCATCTCCTCCAACCTCATCTATTGCATCCGCTGCTCTAGATGTCAGCTGATCTACATCGGTGAGACCAAGCGGAGGTTGGGCGATCGTTTCGCCGAACACCTCTGCTCGGTCCGCAATAACCAACCTGACCTCTCGGTGGCTCAGCACTTCATCTCCCCCTTCCATTCCCCATCCGACCTCTCTGTCCTGGGTCTCCTCCATGGCCAGAGGGAGCAACACCGGAAATTGGAGGAACAGCACCTCATATTCCGCTTGAGGAGTCTGCATCCTGCGGGCATGAACATTGAATTCTCCCAATTTTGTTAGCCCTTGCTGTCTCCTCCCCTTCCTCAGCCCTCGGGCTGTCTCCTCCCATCCCTCAGCCCTCGGGCTCCTCCTCCTCCTTTTTCCTTTCTTCTCCAGCATCTTTGTGTACCTGAGTTTCTCCAGCATTTTTGTGTACCTTCGTCTTGTTTGTGGCTGTGGCTGTGGCTGTGCGTGTGTGTGTGTGTGTGTGTGTGTGTGTGTGTGTGTGTGTGTGTGTGTGTGTGTGTGTGTGTGTGTGTGTGTGTGTGTGTGTGTGTGTGTGTGTGTGTGTGTGTGTCAATCGGGTTAATTTTCCTATTTTCCTATTTTCTTCCAAACGCTAGGCCACAGCCTTCTCATTTTCACACATCCTACTCACATTTTTCCCATCAAGGCGATAAACATCTTCCAGTCGCATTCCCACCTATATATCCAAACTTTTTTTATCACTTAAAGTTTTTAAAACATCTCGAAAACTCACCCATTTCCAAAGAAAAAACCCGAGTGACGTCACAATGCACTCACAAGGCAGGATGGGACACTCCAGGAGGGAGGGGCACTTCAGCGCTCGCGGTGAAAGAGGAGTCTTGGCGGCCGCCCGACGCCCAGTGGGGAGGGTGGTGCTGGAGCTGAAGTGAGGGCCGAGCCTGGGGCTTGGGATGGGGCCGTGATCGGGGCTGGAACCAAGGACGAGCCTGTCTCCGGGGTCAGGGATGAGCACACTGGAGCCCAGGCAGCGGCCGAGTTGACGGCAGGAGTCTACAGCCAGGGCCAGGACGAGTACGAGAACCAGGCTAAGTTCCAGGCCCTGGCGCTGCTCTACGACCTGGGTAGGTCCTGGGGCAGGGAATGGGAGTGAGTGGAGGAGGATGAGGGAAATGAGGAGTAGGGAGATGGGGTGGGTAGTGGGGTGGTAGAGGGAGATGGGGGGGGGGGGTGGCGGAGGGAGATGGGGAGGGGTGGAGGAGGGAGATGCCCCTCCCTCAAGACTCTAACTCCCACCTTATACCAACGACTCTACCCCCAGTGCCCACACTCTCTACCCCCCCTCAACCCCAACTATCTATAATCCACTCCTCTAAGACAACAGCATCTGCCCTCTACACTCCACCACCCTCCCTCTCCTACCCTCATCACCCCCCCCCACTCCCTCTCTACCTCCCTCCCTCTCTACCCCCCCCCCTCTCTCTACCACCCCTCCCTCTCTACCACTCCTCCCTCTCTACCTCCTCCCGTTACATAGATAAGGAAGTGTAAGGTGTGAAAACTGGACAAAGAGAATAGAGATAAAGGACTTTGTAGAATAGATCATTGATAGTTGGGAGAAGGTAACAACAAAGCAGTGGGACATGAACAAGTAGAAACAATGGGTAAGTACCTCCTATTAGTAACTAACAGAAACTACCTCCCCAGATTACTTTCCCTAGAACCGCAGGAGATGCAACACCTGTACCTCTACCTCCCCCCTCAACTCCATCCAAGGACCCCAACAGTCTTTTCAGGTGAGGCAGATGTTCACTTGCACCTCCTCCAACCTCATCTACTGTATCCGCTGTTCCAGGTGTGGACTCCTGTATATTGGCGGGACCAAGCGCAGGATCAGTGACCATTTCGCTGAACACCTTCGCTCGGTCTGCCTAAATCTACCTGATCTACTGATTGCTCAGCACTTTAACCACCCCTCACATTCCCATACTAATCTTTCTGTCCTGGAACTCCTCCACTGTCAAAATGAGGCCCAGGGCAAATTGGAGGAACAACACCTCATATTTCGCTTGGGCAGCTTACACCCCAGTGGTATGAACATTGACTTCTCTAACTTCAAGTAGACCTTGCTTTCCCTCTCTCTCCAACCCCTCCCCATCTTAGTTCTCCAAACGGTCTTACTGTCTCCGACTTCATTTTATCTCTGTTTGCTTTGTTGTTACCTTCTCCTAACTAACAATGATCTATTCTACATTTTCCTTGATCTTCATTCCCTTTGTCCTGTTTTCACACCTTACATATCCTCATCTATACCCTTCCTTATCTATGTGCCACCCACTATTTTGACACAGTTTGAAGAAGGGTCTCCACCTGAAACATCACCCATTCCTCTCCAGAGATGCTGCCTGTCCCGCTGAGTTACTCCAGCATTTTGTGTCTATTTTGGAAAGGTTTAATTTAGTTTACTGTCACATGTACCGAGGTACAGTGAAAAGCTTTTTGTTGCCTGCTATCCAGTCAGCGTACAGACTATACATGATTACAATCGAGCCATCCACACTGTACGATACATGATAAAGGGAATAACATTCAGCACAAGATAAAGTCCAATTAAAGCTAGTCTGAGGGTCTCCAATGAGGTAGAATTGCTCGGGACCGCAGTCTAGATGTTGATAAGATGTGAGATCCGTCCTTTATTATGCCTTGTCGAAGCAGCGTGAAGTGTGGATGGAGTCAATGGAAGGGAGGTTGGTTTGTGTGATGGTCTGGCTCATGGTGTCAAATGGGAGTCCTATTGCAATATAAAAGTTTAAGGCCTACCAATATTAGACTGTGCTCGGTAGCAGAAATGTAAGTCGGGTTGGGTTGTTGAGGGTGGGTGTTGCCAGTGAAATGAAGATGTTTTATTATCCAATTTCTCACAAGTTAGGCAGTGGTCAGATTATAGTGTGAGGACTGGAAAAACATCCCTACTCTTTGTGCGCTGCAAAGTTAATTCCAAATGCACACTAAATCAAAAACAGAAAGTTCTGGAAGAACCTAGCTTGTCAAGCAGCATCTGTGGAGAAGGAAAACAGAAACAAAACTATTTATTTTCCAAACTCGTACTGTTTGTACCTTTCTTTCTCCATTACCTTCATTTCGAACCTGAAATAGCAATCTGTGTCAGTCTCTTGTATATTGAAATGTGTTTACCATTTGTTACAGACCCCAAATAAATGACATGAATACCAATGTGGTGCACAAAGGCCAGTGGAGCTGGTATAACTTCATTTTAATGCTACCACTACCTTTGGTAATGCCAGCCAATACATTGAAGTTGATCCCAATACTTGCACAATTTTTTTACATTTAAAATGTTTTAATATGATAATATATCAGAAAAATTCCAATAAAGAAAAGCTCAATGTGTCAAGAACTGGAGTGTAAGATAAAGTAAGAATTTCAAAACCAATAGAACTTAACACATAAACATACTAAAATATACATTTGAAAATCTTTTACAAATAGAATTCATAGAAAGTTGAATAAAATCTAAAGAAATAATGAAATACTTAGTTCAAGTTCAAGTTTATTTGGCACATGCACCATAAGGTGCAGTGAAATGTAAGTTATTAATTGAATATAAGGGCAGCTACGGGTGCTGTCTGTACCGAGTTTGTACGTTCTCCCCGTGACCTGCGTGGGTTTTCTCCGAGAACTTCTGTTTCCTCCCACATTCCAAAGGCATACAGGTTTGTAAGTTAATTGGCTAGTAAATGTAAAAAATTGGCCCTAGTGTGTGCAGGGTAGTGTTAATATGTGGGGGTCGGCACGCGTGACGCGTAAATGATGTTGCGTAAATTACACGCAAATGACGCCCAAGTGGGACAGGCCCTTAAGGGTAAAGCTCTCCAGGGAAAACTAACAAACCAGGGTTGTAGGGTAAATACCTTATTTTGATTAATTCTCCTTGGAATTGATTCATTTTTTGGAATAATCTATTGTTCATTTGTTGAGTTATGGATGCTGCAAGGCAAGCATTCATTGGCCATCACTAATCATCCTTAAAGTTACTCCCACTATACTTTTGGGGAAGGAGTTCTATGATTTAGAGTTAGAGATTTTAGAACAATGAAATTTAGCTAAGTCAGAATGTTATATGAATTTGGGGGCAACCTACAGATGGTGTTCTCTTGTTGGGACCGCTCTGCATTTAACACAATCATCCCCTCCAAGCTGGTTACCAAGCTCGCAGAACTGGGTCTCTGCGCATCCCTCTGCAATTGGATCCACGACTTCCTCATTCACAGACCACAGTCTGTTCGTATTGGTGGAAATGTGTCAGCCTCGATAACAATCAGCACGGGAGCACCTCAAGGCTGCGTGCTCAGCCCCCTGCTGTACTCACTCTATACTCATGACTGCGTAGCCAGTCACAGTGCGAACTCCATCATCAAGTTCGCTGATGACACCACTGTTGTGGGACGTATCACTGATGGGGATGAGTCAGAGTACAGAAGAGAGATCGAGCAACTGTCCATATGGTGCCAGCGCAATAACCTGGCCCTCAACACCAGCAAAACCAAGGAACTGATTGTGGACTTTGGAAGGAGTAGGAGGGGGACCCACAGCCCCATCTATATCAACGGGTCGATGGTTGAAAGGGTCAAGAGCTTCAAATTCCTGGGCGTGCACATCTCTGAAGATCTCTCCTGGTCCGAAAACACTAATGCAATTATCAAGAAAGCTCATCAGCACCTCTACTTCCTGAGAAGATTACGGAGAGTCGGTTTGTCAAGGAAGACTCTCTCTAACCTCTACAGGTGCACAGTAGAGAGCATGCTGACCGGTTGCATCATGGCTTGGTTCGGCAATTTGAGCGCCCTAGAGAGAAAAAGACTACAAAAAGTAGTAAACACTGCCCAATCCATCATCGGCTCTGATCTTCCTTCCATCGAGGGGATTTATCGCAGTTGCTGCCTCAAAAAGGCTGGCAGCATCATCAAAGACCCACACCATCCTGGCCACACACTCATCTCCCTGCTACCTTCAGGTAGAAGTGTTCAAAAGGGAACTGCAGATGCTGGAATATCGAAGGTACACACAATTGCTGGGGAAACTCAGCGGGTGCAGCAGCATCTATGGAGCGAAGGAAATAGGCGACGTTTCGGGCCGAAACCCTTCTTCAGACTGATGGGGGGTGGGGAAAGAAAGAAGGAAAAGGGGAGGAGGAGGAGGAGCCCGAGGGCGGGCGGATGGGAGGGTGGGAGGAGACAGCTAGAGGGTTAAGGAAGGGGAGGAGACAGCACGGGCTAGCCAAATTGGGAGAATTCAATGTTGATGCCGTAAGGACGCAAGGTCCCCAGACGGAATATGAGGTGCTGTTCCTCCAATTTCCGCTGTTGCTCACTCTGGCAATGGAGGAGACCCAGGACAGAGAGGTCGGATTGGGAATGGGAGGGGGAGTTGAAGTGCTGAGCCACCGGGAGGTCAGGTAGGTTATTGCGGACTGAGCGGAGGTGTTCGGCGAAACGATCGCCCAACCTACGCTTGGTCTCACCGATGTAAATGAGCTGACATCTAGAGCAGCGGATGCAGTAGATGAGGTTGGAGGAGATACAGGTGAACCTTTGTCGCACCTGGAACGACTGCTTGGGACCTTGAATGGAGTCGAGGGGGGAGGTGAAGGGACAGGTGTTGCATTTCTTGCGGTTGCAACGGAAAGTGCCCGGGGAGGGGGTGGCGCGGGAGGGAAGGGAAGAATTGACGAGGGAGTTGCGGAGGGAGCGGTCTTTGCGGAAGGCAGACATTGGGGGAGATGGGAAGATGTGGCGAGTGGTGGGGTCACGTTGGAGGTGGCGGAAATGGCGGAGGATTATGTGTTGTATTTGCCGGCTGGTGGGGTGAAAGGTGAGGACCAGAGGGACTCTGCCCTTGTTGCGTGTGCGAGGATGGGGAGAGAGAGCAGTGTTACGGGGTATGGATGAGACCCTGGTGTGAGCCTCATCTATGGTGGCGGAGGGGAATCCCCGTTCCCTGAAGAACGAGGACATTTCCGATGCCCTGGTATGAAATGTCTCGTCCTGGGAACAGATGCGGCGTAGGCGGAGGAATTGGGAGTAGGGGATGGAGTCTTTACAGGGGGCAGGGTGGGAAGACGTGTAGTCCAGATAGCCATGCGAGTCAGTGGGTTTGTAATGTATGTCGGTCAGGAGTCTGTCCCCTGCGATGGAGATGGTGAGGTCAAGGAATGGTAGGGAAGTGTCGGAAATCGTCCAGGTGTATTGGAGTGCCGGATGGAAGTTGGTGGTGAAGTGGATGAAGTCAGTCAGTTGTGTGTGGGTGCAGGAGGTGGCACCAAAGCAGTCGTCAATGTAGCGGAGGTAGAGGTCGGGGATGGGGCCCTGGTACGCGTCGAACAAGGATTGTTCAACGTACCCGACAAAGAGGCAGGCGTAGCTGGGGCCCATGCGTGTGCCCATAGCTACGCCTTGTGTTTGGAGCAAATGGGAGGAGTCAAATGTAAAGTTATTGAGGGTGAGGACCAACTCCGCTAAGTGGAGGAGAGTGTCAGTGGCTGGGTATAGGTTGCTCCTCTGGTCGAGGAAGAACCGGAGGGCTCTGAGGCCATCCTGGTGGGGGATGGAGGTGTAGAGTGACCGGACATCCATGGTGAAGATGAGGGGGTGAGGGCCCAGAGAGTGGAATGCGTGGAGGCGGCGGAGAGTGTCTGAGGTGTCTAGAACATAGGTGGGGAGGGATTTGACCAAGGGGGATAGGATGGAGTCAAGGTATGTGGAGATGAGTTCGGTGGGGCACGAATACGCAGAGACAATGGGTCTGCCGGGAGAGCCGGGTTTGTGGATTTTTGGGAGAAGGTAAAAACGGGCCGTGCGGGGCTGGGGAACGATGAGTTTGGAGGCTTGGTCAGGTAGGGCGTGGGAATTGATGAATGACCATCTCCATCGCAGGGGACAGACTCCTGGCCGACATACATTACAAACCCACTGACTCGCATGGCTATCTGGACTACACGTCTTCCCACCCTGCCCCCTGTAAAGACTCCATCCCCTACTCCCAATTCCTCCGCCTACGCCGCATCTGTTCCCAGGACGAGACATTTCATACCAGGGCATCGGAAATGTCCTCGTTCTTCAGGGAACGGGGATTCCCCTCCGCCACCATAGATGAGGCTCACACCAGGGTCTCATCCATACCCCGTAACACTGCTCTCTCTCCCCATCCTCACACACGCAACAAGGGCAGAGTCCCTCTGGTCCTCACCTTTCACCCCACCAGCCGGCAAATACAACACATAATCCTCCGCCATTTCCGCCACCTCCAACGTGACCCCACCACTCGCCACATCTTCCCATCTCCCCCAATGTCTGCCTTCCGCAAAGACTGCTCCCTCCGCAACTCCCTCGTCAATTCTTCCCTTCCCTCCCGCACCACCCCCTCCCCGGGCACTTTCCGTTGCAACCGCAAGAAATGCAACACCTGTCCCTTCACCTCCCCCCTCGACTCCATTCAAGGTCCCAAGCAGTCGTTCCAGGTGCGACAAAGGTTCACCTGTATCTCCTCCAACCTCATCTACTGCATCCGCTGCTCTAGATGTCAGCTCATTTACATCGGTGAGACCAAGCGTAGGTTGGGCGATCGTTTCGCCGAACACCTCCGCTCAGTCCGCAATAACCTACCTGACCTCCCGGTGGCTCAGCACTTCAACTCCCCCTCCCATTCCCAATCCGACCTCTCTGTCCTGGGTCTCCTCCATTGCCAGAGTGAGCAACAGCGGAAATTGGAGGAACAGCACCTCATATTCCGTCTGGGGTCCTTGCGTCCTTACGGCATCAACATTGAATTCTCCCAATTTGGCTAGCCCGTGCTGTCTCCTCCCCTTCCTTAACCCTCTAGCTGTCTCCTCCCACCCTCCCATCCGCCCGCCCTCGGGCTCCTCCTCCTCCTCCCCTTTTCCTTCTTTCTTTCCCCACCCCCCATCAGTCTGAAGAAGGGTTTCGGCCCGAAACGTCGCCTATTTCCTTCGCTCCATAGATGCTGCTGCACCCGCTGAGTTTCCCCAGCAATTGTGTGTACCTTCAGGTAGAAGGTACAGGAGCCTGAAGACTGCAACAACCAGGTTCAGGAATAGCTACTTCCCCACAGCCATCAGGCTATTAAACCTGGCTCGGACAAAACTCTGATTATTAATAACCCATTTTCTGTTATATGCACTTTATCAGTTTATTTATTCATGTGTGTATATATTTATATTATGGTATATGGACACACTTATCTGTTTTGTAGTAAATGCCTACTATGTTCTGTGTGCTGAAGCAAAGCAAGAATTTCATTGTCCTATACAGGGACACATGACAATAAACTCACTTGAACTCTAGTCTTTCTTTGAGATTGAGTTTACAGGTTTTGGAAGTGCTTTTAGAATAGCCTAACTGGATAACTTCTCATACTTTAGCGACGGTGCAAGAGTGGTGCTCGTCTAGTGATGCCAGTCAAACAGCCTGCTTTGTCCTGGGTGACCATAAAGTTTGACTGCACAGAAACAGACCCTTCGACCCTCCTTGCCTATCCTCACCATCAAGTACTTAACTATACTAATTCCATTTTTCAGCATTTGGGTTATAACCGAATATACCTTGGTGATTTAAGTACTAAAGCAGATGTGTCTTCAATATTGGAGGAGTATCTGCCTCTGTTGCCTTCTCAGGCAGTGCTTCGCAGAATGCAATCACTTTGGTTGAAATAATACTTCCTAAGTTCCCCTCTGCATCCGTTTACACCTATGATCTCTGAACTTAGATTTCTATTTAGTGAGGAGCACTTTCTTACGATCTACCCTATCTATGCTTCTTATAATTTTGTATACTTCTATCAGGTCCCCACTCAGCCTCTTCTGCACCAGGAAAACAGTCAGCCCTAACTGAAATGTTGTACCCCACGCTTCATCCTGGTGAATCTCCACAGCATCTATTCGAATGCAATTGCATCTTTCTGACAGTGTGGCGACCAGAATTGCATAACATTTTCCAGATGTGATCTAACTAATGTCTTATAAAGTTGTACCAAGACCTTCCTGCTCTATATTCTATTTCCTGGCTAATGAAGGCAAGCATCCCCTATACCTTCTTCACTTATTTATGTAGTGTGCTGCCTAACTCAAAGATCTTTGGACCCGTAAACCATGATCCCTTTGTCCCTCAATACACCACATTCTTGGTGAAAGTTTTATTCTTATCTGACTCTACATGCTTCTTGGGTTATGTTGGATCTGCACTCGTCCGCTGGTTGGTGAGAATTCTATTACACCTCCCACTTGTGTTATTTGCTTGAATGTCTTTGGATAGTCCGGAGGTTAAATAACATGCTGCACAATAACCAGTCTGAAGCGGCCTTGCAGCCCTGTTTTTTATGTGGCAGATTCAGTTGAATTTCTGGTCAATTAGTGACCACCAGAATGTTGATGATAGGCCAGCCTGCAATTGTACAGCCATGAATACCACAGTGAGGTGGTTAAACTCTCTATACTACCAATGATCATCGTCTGACACTTTTGACTTTTGTGGTGTGAATGCTGTTTGTCATTCATCAGCACGTGCCTGAAAGTTGTCCCAGTCTCTGGAGATTTTCGGGGTGAATGAAAGTTTAGCATTAGTTACAATGGATGTGGGCTGGACAAGATTCAGCTTCTTATTGGAGTGAATTGTATTTTGAACAGAAGGTAATGAGAGTGGAAAATGTTAGTGAAGTTTTCAGATGATTGCAATGTAATAAAATGAGTCAAGTTGAACATTCTGACATATGGGCTCTTACAATTCATACATCAGTTTTTAGAGAAATGGAACAGCAAAGGTTAATTATTTGAATACTGCAACAGAAAATCTGTAAAGTTTGTTACTTTAAAAAGTTGTTTACAATCTAAGAAAGCAGATTCACAAATGGATTCCACATGTTGGGCACTAGTTTACTACATTCAATAATAAGAATCACACTCTGTTGATGCATAACTTGAAAACATTTACAATATTTACTCAAATAATTAATTAACAAATCTTTGAACTTAATTTGGTTGCGTTACATACTTTACTAAAATACCTTACTAAAATACTAAATATTGGCTTATTAAAATATTTTAGAAGTTATTAATACCCTCTTGAGTGAAATTACTAGCACCTCAGGAGCACTGATGTATTATTTCATTATCATCGCTCCCCAACATCAGCAATTTTGGTTGTAGTATGTGTTATCCATAGGTTTAATATAGAAACTTTTGAAGATTATTTCTTTGCACCTGCCTCCATTTTTGTTATACCACGGAGAAGGAGTAGCACCACAGCACAATTGGGGACCCCTACTACCCCAGCAACGGACTGTTCCTGCCGCTAAGGTCAGGCAAACGCCTCCGCTGTCATGTTGTTAAAACAGAGAGGATGAGACAGAGTTTCTTCCCACAGGCCATCAGGACTGTAAACTCTAATCTCAGCAGGGACTAATATACTGTAATAACTTACTGTTGTGTTGTGTCTTTTGTAAAGTTTTTGCACAATCCGCAGGCATTGTCACTTTCATTTCACTGCACATCTTGTATGTGTATGTGACAAATAAAGTTGACTTGACTTGACTTGACTCAAAGTCCTTCTCCAGGGCACACTGCCTAACTTTGAATACATTATTTCTCCTTCACTATTGGAGACATCTATCTAATTTATTTCTATCTAAAGCATCTTCCTTGTTATCATTAATTCGGGTCCTGTCCCAAAACATCTGTCCACTTCCCTCCACAGACCTTGCCAGTTCTTCTCCAGCACTTTGCTATTAGCTCGATTCCAGCAACAGCCATCTCTTGTGTCATTACATATCACCATATTTTGCTCTAATTTCTAGCACAGTTCTGTGGCAATCACCCCCCTTGCATTGCACTCTTCTCTTCTCATCCTAATTAGATAAGCTTGCATCTCACACCAGGCAGTGAAGATCCCAGGTTGTGCAAGCACTCTTCCCCTTAGTGGAAGAAACAAACTGTGTATGACTCTGGTAATTTAGGAAAGGACATTGGAGAGATTATCAGTTTAAGACAACTTTTTTTAGATCTTTCCATTATTTTAAAAAAATATCTAATTAGTTATATTTTATACTTGTTGAAGAGTTCAAACGTATTTTTTGAATTATTTATGTTTCTTTAAACAATTATTTTGTTTTGTTTTTATATTTTATTTTACAAGATTTTTAATGTTTCTGATTGCCTCAAAATATTCAGAATGTTTAGCAGTACTGTTAAGAACTAGGGGTGTAACTAGCCAGTTGTCATTACTCTAAGTGGAACTTGTTTTGGCCACCCACAGACTGGTAATTGATCTGTTAGTGCTATTTTTAAAAATAGTTAATTTGACACAAAAGAGAGGAAACCCGAGTTACGTTGTGCTAACAATCATTTCCTGTTGGGAAATTGGCACGGACACTTGTGTGTAATCCACCTTAGCACATCTGATACTTTCCAACTTCAGATGCAAGCCTCTTGACATCACAGATTATGCAATGCACATTCCCTCTCCAAAATGCATAAATTGAAGCTGTTGGATGCAATCTACAACTATGCATACACCATGCTCACTTGTTGTATTTGTTTCTAGTTAAAGTGGCACTCCACCTCCATCGGGACACTCAGGTACACCAGGTTGTTCAAATATTTTCCAAACATTCACAGAGTTTGCTTAAACTAGGAGAAAGTGCTTTCTTTATGAGCCTGTCCCACTTAGGCGATTTTTCAGGCAACTGCCGGTGACTGTCAAGTTGCCGGCAGTCGCCTGAAAAACCGGCAACTGGAACGGCGACTGTCAGAGTGGAACACACACGCACAAACACATCACTTCCTTCACCAGCCCGGTATGCAGGCGGGGGACAGGGCAAGCGGGGGGGGGGGGGGGGGCTGTCTGAGTGAATTTCACACGGTGCCAATGTGATACAGACACACACCATGAGGAACAGGAAGGTTGGCGCTGTAAAGAAGCTATAAAGCACAATGTACGTTAAGTCCTTTGAAAGAGAAATGGGGAGAAAGGGGGAGAGAGGGGGGAGAAGTGGAGACAAATTTTAAGAAGCCAGAGATACACGGCTGTGAAGCTCAGCAGACATTATCATTACCAGTCGGTTATCCTTGGTTCTGAAAGCTACTGCTTACATTTATTTTCCCCCAATGAGCCAATGAAATTCACCGGTCAGCACCGGCTACAACCTACGAGAACCTTCGACCTCCTGGCAACCCACTAGGACCTCCTGGCGACCCACCTACGGCACAAGAATTATTGCTACTCTCCATCGCGGCTTCATTCTAGTCGCCGCTAACTTTTCAATGTTGAAAAACTCGCGGCGACCATAATGAGGCCGCGACTAGTTCCCAGAATGAGGAAACTCCTCACGACCATGAAGGCGACTCCCTGGAAACCACCCGCGAACATGTGGCGACCATGTGGTGACTGCATCGTCTCCTGCAGTCACCCAAAAAGTCGCCTAAGTGGGACAGGCCCATCAGATATTTAGTTGCCGAGATACACATTCCATTCCATTGGTGCCTCAATGATGACACTGTCAGATGACACCTCTGGCAGCAATCTATTTCTGAGTATAATGATGATTTATGTTAATGACCAGAAGAATGGGTCTGAGTCATTGTCAAGAGGCAAAGATATGCCCATCAAAAATGTATTTCTTCGTTGATCATATAAGGCGGCATAGCATAGTTCATAGCAAAAACGAACTGCTGAAGAAACTCAATTACTTCAGCAGCATCTGTGGAGGCAAAGGGATCGTCAATGTTTTGGGTCAGAACCCGACACCACGACTCGTGACTCCAGTAATGAACCCATCCAGTAACAGCTATACAGCATTGAGGCCAGATAAATGACAAGCAACATTTGCTCCTCACAAATGCCAGTCTGTGACCATCTCTGCCGGTGACTGACATTCAATAGCATTGGCAGAGGGTGGGTATCCCGTGGCAGGTGATTTGTCTGACGTAGCAATGTCCTTCCACCATCTACATGGTATACTCCCCATTTGCCTTAATAAATGCAACTCCAACAACAGTCAAGAACATTGCTGTTATTCGGGACAAGGCAGCCCACATGGCTGGCATTGTATCCACCTAAATATTCACACTCTACCACTAGCTGCAATGCTTACCATGGACAACACACACAGTTATTAGTTGCCCTAAATAATCTGCTAACTGCTGTAAAATTCACAAATAAATGAGTGACAGCACTTCCAACAAACTATATTGCTGTTTCCCCTCCAAGTTGCATACTATCTTGATCCAGAAATACATTTCCATCCCTTCATTGTCTAAATGTGGAAATACTCTACCCATCTGCTTCAAAGGGGTATGATCATCATAAGGAAATACATTTTAATGGTGGGAAAAAAGCTTTGAGCTAGAGGGCATAATTACATTAAAGGATCAGTTCTCCGATCTGAACTTCTGCCGGGAATAGTGTGTGAAATATTTACATTTTAATGTGGATGGTCTCTTTAAAATCTGTCACATCATACAACCACAACATCAACATCAAAGCTATGAGTGAAATGCATTGCCAATGGCTATCAAAACACTGTGGTTATTAATATGCCCCAAACAAAAAAAATCTAATCCCTGATGTGATAAAGCAAAAGTTTAATAAATTTTAGAAATGCCATTGCCTGCTAAAGGCTGATAATGTTGGCTAAATATAATATAAGTAGTATCATGTGTTATGTAAATAATGACTGAACTTGATGTTTCACTTCAACAGTTAGATATGTTTTTAGTTTTATTATTTTAGTTTTGTGCATCCATTCCAGTTATGATTTTGTCTTTTAAACATTCTGGTCCTTCCATATTACTTGTCCTGTTTAAAATATTTTGTTGTGGAAAATTATTCAAGAAGTTGTTAACTATTCCAAAAACTGTTGAACCTATTCTGGTAGCAAAAATAATAAGCTATTGTTACACTTATTCCTTTTCCCAGCACTAATAAACTGATAATCAAGACTGCCATCAATTTATTTCATTATTGATATATAAAAATATGAAATGATTCTAGTCATAGAATCATGCAACACCGAAACAGGCCCTTCAACCCAACTTGCCCTTGCCGACCAAAGTGCCACACATGCCCAAATTTATCCCATATCCCTTTAAACCTTTTCTATCCACGTACCTGTCCCAATCTCTATATAACTAAAAGTCTTCGGTTTGTGCCCACGGTGTGGCTCTGTGTCAATGGTTAATTCCTATCTTCTTCCAAACGCTAGGCCACAGCCTTCCCATTTTCACACATCCTACTCACATTTTCCCCGTGGTGGTGATAAACATCTTCTCATCGCATTTCCGCCTATATTTACGGTTATTAATCGTTGAAATGTTAAAAACAGCCCGAAAACTCACCAATTTTGGTGGGGGGGGGGGAAACGAATGACTTCACAAGGCAGGACGGCCCGCTCCAGGAGGGAGGGGCACTCCAGTGCTCCAACGGCACATCCGAATGACGTCACAATGCACTCGCAAGGCAGGTGACGCACTGAGTCACTCAAGCCTTCTGCAGTCCAACACATGCAATACGTGTGTTCTTACCTGGTAAAACCCCCCAACATCGCTGCTGCTCATGGACAGAGAGAAGATACAAATGTTTTTCATGACTGACTTGCGAAAGAGCAGCGTGCCGGCAGATTGAGCGCAAGTCCCGCCCCACGACCGCCCGGGGCTGGAGGGTGACTGAGCTCTTTGAACCTGAGCACCACGGGCCCCTCAGACATCCAATGTAAGCACCTCACATTTATCTGCATTAAACTCCATTAACCATTCATCGCCCACTTGCCTAACTGATCAACATCCTGCTGTAACCTTTGATAACCATCTTCACTATCTACAATAGCACTCACTTTAGTGTCATCTGCAAACTTACTAATCATGCCTTGTACGTTCTCATGCAAATTATTCATGTAAACCACACACAATATGCCCAGCACCAATCCTTGAGGCACACCACTAGTCACAGGCCTCCAGTCTGATAAACAACCTTTCACCATCACCTTCTGCTTCCTTCCATGAAGCCAATTTTCTATCCAGTCAACTAGCTCTCTTTGAATCCCATGCAATCTAACCTTCTAGAGGAGCCTACTGTATAATCTTGTCAAATCTTCAAAAAGTTCAGATTCATAAGACATGATCTTCCACTTTTATTGCCATGCCTACTATCTAAATACATGTACAGTATATCTTGTCTCTCAGAATATTCTCTAGTAACTTTCTGACCACAGATGTTAGACTTGCTGACCTATAGTTCCCAGGCATTCCCTTTTAGCCCTTCTTATCGTAGCCCTCTATGATACTTATTAAATAGAGGCACAACATTTGTCATTCTCCAGTCCCCTGGCACCTCACCTGTATTTAATGATTCATATATCTCAGCCAGGGCACCTGCAATTTCTTCTCTAGCTTCCTACATTGTCCTTGGATATATCTGATCAGGCCTGGGAGATTTGTGTATCTAGCCTGTTCAATCCTTTAAGCACACAATACTCCAGGTGCAGTCTCACCAGAACCCTGTACAACTGCAGTAGGACCTCCTTGCTCCTAAACTCAAATCCTCTCGCAATGAAGGCCAACATGCCATTTGGTTTCTTCTCTGCCCGCTGTACCTGCATGCTTACTTGCAGTGAATGATGTACAAGCACACGCAGATCTCGTTGCACCTCCCCTTCTCCTAATCTGACATGATTGAGATAATAATTGCCTTCCTATTCTTACCACCAAAGTGGATAACCTCACATTTATCCACATTATACTGCATCTGCCATGCATCTGCCCACTCACCCCAACCTATCCAACACCCTGCAGCCACATAGCATCTTCATCGCAGTTCACAATGTCACATTTAATTCCATCATCTAAATCGTTATCATTATCGATATCACGGATATTCCTTTTCCTGCAAACAACTTGCTTCAATCAACTTGAGCAAGTTCCTGTCTAATACCATCAAAGTTGGCCTTGCCCCCAATTTAAGGCCCTGTCCCACTTTCCTACTCACAAACTCTCCCGAGTTTTCCCCTTGATTCGAACTCGGGGAATGTCGGGTAATGTCCGTAGCGAGCTCGTAGGAGCCCGTAGGAGTACGTAGATGTTTTGTAGCGGCTCGTAATGCCAGCCGTAGGAACTCGGGGCATCAGGTAAGTCAGGACGTTTTTTCAACTTGTTGAAAAATGTCCACGAGTTAAAGAAAATAGCCCCGAGTACCTACGAATGGTTATTACCATAATAATCTGAGTTTGAATCAAGGGGAAAACTCGGGAGAGTTCGTGAGTAACTCGGGAAAGTGGGACAGGGTCTTAAGAATTTTAACTCGTCCTTGGCCCACCCTGTCTTTATCCATAACTGTCTTAAAGCCAATAGAACTGTAGTCACTGGTCCCAAACGCCTCATCCATGGACACTTCAGCCACTTGCCCCTCCTAATTTCCCAGATCAAGCGTTACCCTCTCCCATGTGGGGCCCTCTGCATATTACCTGAGGAAACTTTCATCATCATATCTGTCCCGTCTAAACATTTTGCACTATGACAGTCCCAGTCAATATTGGGAAAGTTAAAATCCCCTACTATGAGACCTGCAGCTGCCTGTAATCTACTGACATATTTGTTCTTCTAATTCCTATTGACCATTTGGGGGCCTATAGTACACTCTCAACAAGGTGACCATCCCTTTTTTCGTCTCTTTTAAGTAAAATAATTTCAATTAAATATAGCACTGAAACACCACATAAATTACTTTTGGAATATTAAAAATATTTAATAGCACAATGTCATTATTTGTACATTTCATAATGCACTGATTTTGCCTTGATGAACTGTTCAAATACACTGCTGTACTATCTTTGTTCTTGAAGAATCAAAAGTGGACGTCATTCTGCTTTGCCAGAATTCTTTGTCACCTGCAGAGAAAATATCCTGTTTTCGTATTGGTGCACAATAACTTGTCAGCTGTGCCCTCTGTATACGGAATGTAGTCAAGGCTCATTCCTGTTTTTAAAAAATAATTCAACAAATGTTTTTGGCTTCTTTGATGCATAAAGATAACAATGTTAACCGATTCAATTTTGCATGGTATTTTTGATTCAAGAAACTATCATTTTTGGTATAAAGTTAAGCAACTAGAAATGTTCTGGTTTCCATTAGGGCCGCTGTGAAGGAAACTCCTGATGTAATTTCTCTCTCATTCAATGGTTCAATAGTACATTATTGTCACATATACTGAGGTACAGTGAAATTCATTTGTGTATGCAGTTCAGTACAAGTATCATTGTACATAAGCATTTAGATATATCTTAGATAAGCATCTCAATATAGTACAAGTGTACAGTAGTAGTACACTTGAAACAGTATACACAGTCGCCAGATTTGGCACCATTTTCAAGTTCCAGTTGTTGTAAGTGCAGGGTTTTTGACTTGATCATGAAGGCCCGTTGTCCAGGTGATGTTGCTGCTGGTGATGTTGACTCTGCCTTACACTTGTATTTTTCTATTTTGCTTCATTTTTTGCCTCACATACTGCTTTCCTTCTTCTTTAATCATATGTGACTATTATCAGTGACTTACATGACTTCTTACTATTCACAGCTCCTTTTGAATTTGATGGAATCCACAGATGACGTTCTGCAGGAAGCTGCTGCCGGTTGCATTGGAAATATTCGTAGGCTCGCTCTGGCTAATGAGAAAGCCCGCTACAAGTGAAAAGTGTGTGCACTCCACATTTCCTATCTCAGGAGTGATTACCTGTGCAGGTATAATAAAAGAAAGATTTACTTAGTTAAGCTGCTAAATGTACATGAAAGACATTCTGCAGGAGTTAAAATAAATCAGATGCCAATGGAAGCACAAAAGCAGTTTCTGATTTCCTAAAAAATCACATGAAGATAAATTAATTCTATGACAGTGCTGCTGAAGGTTTAAAATATTTTTTTGCTTTTTAAAAACAAAGAATGTTTTTAGATGTTAGAAAAATGCTAGCAGTTTCTTCTTGAAGATCTAAATGGTTGGGAATTTACCGACAGCAGATTTTTCCCATAAAATAAAAATATAAATGTCCTCATTGTGTGTGGCTCTAATAATTTATTTTTTATTTTTATTTTTTTAATATTTTAATTAGAAGTAGACATATTATAAAGTATAGTTACATATTATAGTAAAAAAACCTTTCATATACATCAGTCATACACCATTAAAATTTTCAATTGTCGATTACTTCTGCTTCTAATGTTTTTTTTATATAGAAAAAGAGAGAAAGAGAGAAAAAAGAGTTACAAATATTTAAAAAAACAAAAAAGGTGGAATGGATTACTTATAATACATCATTGGAGATAGGTTCGTAGATTATAAAGTATGACTTTTCATCTAATCCTGAGTTCAAGTTTCAGTTGGGTTTTCGTGCCGGGCCAATCTATCCCGTCAGATAATTAATGAATGGAGCCCATGTTTTATCAAAAAGTTCTTGTTTGTCCATTAAGACAAGTCTAATTCTTTCTAGATATAGGGTCTCCGACATTTCTACAATCCACATTTTAATTGTGGGGGTCGTAGGGCCTTTCCAAAAATTTAATATTAATTTTTTTCCGGTTATTATACTGTAGTCGAGGAAAGCTCTGTAATAATTTAAGGCTATCTTATGTAATTTATTTCATACATAACCTAAATCATCAGAAGAAATTCCTCTGCTACACCATTGCAATCCACAAGAGAAGTCTGAATACAGAAGCAAAGATTTCACATCTGGTAGTGTGTTACTGTAACTGAGAACTCCAAACATCTGTAAGATTCACTGCTCAGGGATTAATCGGTGCATCATTTGAAAGCCTGCAATTTTTTTTAAACATTTCACAAGTGCATTTTGCCAGCAAAGTAACTAAATGCTGCTTAATTACATCTGCAGTTTATACAGGGGAGGAACCAATCAGTTGCCAGCTACTGGAAAGTGCATTTTGCAAAAATATTCCAGTTGTAAAGAGCTGCGAAAACTTTTAAAGGAGCAACAAAATTTGATATTAAAGCTGGAATGTGCTTTATTGTGGATACATCTGCACTGTAAGGAAAATATTAAGGTCTGGAAAAGGTGTTATCGAGTTGGATTTGCCTTAGTGTTTGCAAAGTGTGCTGGGTAACAAGAAAATAAATTGCATCTTATCTCACATTCCCATCTTGTAAAGTCACAAAGCGAATCATAGAATTGTACAGCAAAGGTTATCAGGCAACTGAACCGTACTCTCATCAACTAGAGTGCTGTCCGAGTCTCCCATCTACTTCATTGGAGACCTTTGAACTACCTTTAACCATACTTTATCTTGCACTAAGTGTTGTATCTTTTATCCTTTGGTATGTCAAATCAGGGCACGACTAACATCCTTTATACTGTGGATGGCTTGATTGTATTCATGTATAGTCTTTTCTTTGACTGGATAGCATGCAAAACAAAAGTTTTTCACTGTACCTAGATACACATGACAATAATAAACTAAACTAAACAAAGAAATGGGCTGTTTGACCATCACATCCATGTCAACCTTTATGCCTATCTGTACTTATTCCACATCCCTGCATTAGATCTATATCCTTCAATGTCTTGCCTCTCAAGTGCCTGTCAAAATTTATCTTAAACGTGGTAATTGTATCTGATTCCATCACTTCCTCAAGCAATGAGTCCCACATTTCTGCCTCTCTTTTTGTAAAAAGATTACCACTCCCCACTGTCTTCCCACTCCTTTGCATTGGAAAGTCATGGCTGGCACTTTGAACACGGTATTTCTCTATGTCCAGCTCACATATTGAAGCATGTTTATAACTAAGTTTATTTCCCTCCTGTCACCAAGAAGGATCACTCTGTACCTATAGTATTTCTTTCAGCAAATGAGCCAGAAATTGGTTTAATCCATCCATTGAAAGCAATTAATTTTAAGAGTGAGCTGAGGATTGGACGCAGACACGTACCCTATGGAGAGACGACCCATACTCTGTAGCTAAATTACCAGAATACTAGACTGGAGTCGTTTTATTGAGTTGCCTGCTGGTAATTAATCTAAAATTAGCTTATTGGACAGTATATGAAAACAAACATATTAGTTTCAACTTCAAACAATTATAATAAATGCCTTCCAATTTGTAAAACAGAATTTGGAACGGCTAGCCTAATAAATAGTTTGGTCAGTGTAAAGTACAAAATTATATTTCGGATTTCCATTACATATGATTACATGTTTGTATTTCTGAACAAAATATGTTTCTGTCTGTGGTAACTGAAACAGTTGTAAACAGATGTAAAAAGAACCCTTTATATTTAGTCACTGCACACTTTCCTTTTCTAGACATTTGCAGTGGAAACCCAAAATTGATTGCTGTGGTTTGTTACTTATAATACTACTGCCTTGATTTATTAACAGAAAATGCCACATCTGACATAAAAAATACAAGAATATGGTTCTTTTGGCCAGCTTTACAAAATGTGAAGTTTTGATGGAGACAAAAGTATGCTTATAATGTTCTATTAAATCTTCAAGATCAGGTTTAAAACTTTGGTTGTAAGTCAATACTGAAACATTTTGCCAACTATAATACATATGCACGTATTGGCCTGAATCGGGCTGACTGATTACCAGCAGTTCCTAAGGGCGTTAGCACGTATTAGACTTCTGTGCATCTGGCTGTCCACTCTGTTGATGGATTCCCCATTGATCCCAGCGGTGAAGTTGCAATATATTCAGTAGAGCGTCTGATTGCACTTTATATCCAACTATCAGTTTGTGCCAGAGAAGGCTAGCAAATTAAATGGATAGTCTCACTGACTGTGTGGAGAAAGATGCTTCAGTTACTTCACTTATTATTTTTAAATATTTGTTTGTGTTTCAGTTTGACTTGTTTCATTTAAATTCAAAATTTGTTCATAGTTTTTACTTGATTCGATCATTTCAATCTATTTACAGAGTTGTACAGCACAAAAACAGTCCCTTCGCCCCACTTGTCCAAAGCAACTGAGCTGACATACTGGGCTAGTCCCATTTGCCTGCATTTGGCCCATACACCTCTAAACCCTTCCATGCCAATTATCTGCGCAAATGTCTTTGAACAGTTGTAATTGTATTTGTTTTGAAAAATTCCTCTGACAACTCATTCCATAAAGACTCCCCACTGATTGAAATTGTTGCCCCCGAGGTACCTCTTTAATTACCTGAAGCCCATGCAATCTAATTTTAGATTCCTCTACCCTGGAAAAATACATTATCTTTGCCCCTCATGAGATTGTACACCACAAAAAGGTCACCCCTCAGCCTCGAGAAAAAAGTCCCACCTGTCCAACCTTTCCCTATAACTCAAGCCCTCAAGCTCAGGTAACATCCAGGTAAGATCTCTTCTGCATTTTTCTAACTTAAAGATATCCTTTATATAGCAGGGCAACCAGAACTACACACAGTATTTAAAATGTGTTTTAGTTTTTGTTTTAGAGATACAGTGTGGAGAATTTGACCACCAAGTCTGCGCCGACCAACTATCACAGGTACACTAGTTCTATTCCACACACTTGCGACAACTTACAGAAGCCAATTAACCTACAAACCTGCACGTCTTTAGAGGACACCGGAGCACCTGGGGCAAAATCATGCGGTCACAGGGAGAACATGCAAACTCCACATAGACAGTACCCATAGTCAGGATTGAATCCGGGTCTCTGGCGCTGTAAGGCAGTAAATCTACCGCTGCCCCACTGGGCTGCCCTTGTGGTCTCCCCAACGACTTGTACAGCTGCATCGTAATGTGTCAACTTTTGTACACAACTTGGCAAGCATGCCAAGCACCACCTTCACCTCACTGTCCATCTGATTTGCCACATAGGGAACCATGCACCTCTCAGGTCTCTCAGCTCTGCAACACTCTTCGGGTCTCTACCATTTACCATGTTAGTCGTGCCCTGATTTGACATACCTCAAAGTAGAATACTTTATAAATATCTCAGGGATTTAAAAACTTTTAGAAAGATATTTATCCACATATTTGGTGCTCACAGGTAGGTCAGTCTTGTGGGAAGTCTCTTGTGTCTTTGGGGGTCAGCTTCTTTGGCCCTTCACATCTTTAAAAAGTAAGTGGTGAGCCAGGATCACAAATGGCGAATCCAGAGCAACCTGGTCCATTTCAGCACAAGCAAGCAACAAAATTATCAGAAGTGCCAGTTTTCTCCAATTTTCTCAAGATTTTTATGACTGATGTCCATTTTAGTGCAGCAGTTTTCTTCCTTATGGCTCTTTCTATTGCCATATCATCATAATTACATTGTAATAATTAATTAGATTATACCTCATGATTAGTAATCATTTTTGGAATGGTGGCATGAATACTACTCCAGAAATGAATTTACATGTCAGCGAGTCCAGCATGGAAACAGGCCCTTCGGCCCAACTTGCCCACACCGACCAACATGGCCCATCTACACTAGTCCCACCTGCCTGTATTTGGCCCATATCTCACTAAACCTATCCTATCCATGTGTACTTGTGGCCTCACCAATGTTTTACATAACTGTAACGTGACCTCCCAGCATCTTACTCAATACTCTGACTGATGAAAGCCAAAGCCTTTTTGACCACCCTATCTACCTGTGACACCACTTTCAAGGAACCATGTACGTGCACTCCTAGATTCCTCTGCTCTACAACACTCCCCAGAGCCCTACTATAATAACTGTGTAGGTCCTGCCATTGTTACACTTCCCTAAAATAGTAAGATTAAACGAGAACTTACCAGTTTGAAGTTTGATCTGTATTTTATGAGGAGGAACGTTGAGGGAATACGTGAAGAACCCGCTTCCAACGCATGCGTGCCATTCTTCAAAGCAGCGGTGTGAGGTCACAGAAACTATAATGACCTAACATAGTAAGATTATCAAAGAGATACCAGTTTTGATATGATCATAGGAGGGTGGGAGCGGAGGGCACGTATTCCCTCAACGTTCCTCCTCATAAAATACAGATCAAACTTCAAACTGGTAAGTTCTCGTTTAATCTTACTATTTTACTTCGGAGTCACGTGAGTGACTACGTGAAGATTTCAAAGCTCTGTGACCTCATGCCGTGGAACGAGTCCATGCTTCACAACTGCCTTGGGTATCGGGAGAGAGTATCATTAGCAATTTTAGACACACTTATACAAAGACTTGTGTGATATAACGAGAAAATACATTTATTAATTGAAATCATAGCCCTGTAACCCTTCGGGCAAATTATAATATTGAACGTAAAATGCTTTCCGAAAATGATGATGGCTCCAAAAAACTGGTTTATTATAAAACCTTTGGAAAGTCCTTTCGGATGACCATCCTGCTATTCTGAGGATTTGGTCCGTGGGTACCTCAGAATTTTTGCTGCGGATTTTGCTGCAGCCCTGGTGGAATGAGATTTAAAACCATTAGTGTTTATTCCTGCCATCTTTAGGACACATTTGAGCCACCTTGAGATAGTTTGGGTCGTGACCCTTTTGTGCGGTTTCTTGTAAGAAATTAACAAAGCCATTTCCTGACCTCGAATGCTCTTAGTATATTCCATGTCTAATTGGATATGTCTTGCTATACACAGACGTTCGTCATATGGATATGCCATAAATTCAATCACTTGACCCGATGAACCTGGTCTGTTTGTTTTATTAACTCATGTATGACAAACACCAGTTTCTCTCGTGAGATGATCAAGGAGTCCAGGCTCAGTTTGCTTAATGACTGGACTCGTTGTGCAGTAACTAACGCCATGAGCATAACCATCTTCATGGTCAGTTTCTGCAGTGATAATGCTGTTTATGGGCTACCAGCTCCTCAGCATGTTTAAAACGACACCCACATCCCAGATTTTGGAGTACCCGGTTTTAGGGGGATTTGCATTGAATATGCCCCTCATAAGTTTTGTTACCAGGGGGTGCGTTCCCACCGTGTGCCGCTCCGTTCCTTGTGATAGGTAATTGGAGAGTGCACTTCTGGCACTATTGATGGCACTGTAGCCCAATCGTTTATCATAATGGAGGTTTGTTAAGAATTCCAATACGGCCAGAATATTCTTGGCCCTTTGGTCTAGGTTGTTGTCAAAGCAGTATATGCCCCATTTCTTGATGTGTCCGAGGTACTGCTTCCGTGTTGACAGTCTTTGTGCGGATGTGATGAGATTCATCGTCCTGTCTGACAGCCCCATGCCGTGTAGTGGGTCTTTCAGACTCTACAAATCAACAAATCCATAGTCTTATGGCATGGGTGACTGCCCCCCTCCAGTTACTGGATGAATTAATAAATTCGGGCTATGTCCAATAATGGAACATGGTTCTAACACTATCCCCTGTATGACCGAATACCACGGTTGAGTAGGCCAATCGGGTACTATGAGAATCCCAGATGCCGAATATTGTTGAATTTTCCTTTGTACCCGATTGATGATGCAGAATGGGGGAAAAGCATAAAAAACGCCATTTCCCCCAATGCAGTGAGAAAGCATCTGTAGCTTCTGCCCCAGGGTCTGGTTCCCAGGACACATACCTTGGTAATTGGTGATTCAACCTGGACGCAAAAATATCAATATCTGGTCTACCATATTTTGCTGTAATTTCAGCAAATACATTTTATTTAACATCCATTCCGTGTTTTCATTAAATTTGCGTGACCTGGTGTCTGCCACTGAATTTAGCTTACCTTTATGTTGCCGATATCCAAATGTTTCTTTGGATACACCATTTTGTAATACCATAGACGAGTTGTCAATAATGATGGGGTTGGAGCAATACCTAATGCTATGTTCCCACCACTGTAGTTCAATTATAGCTTCCGTAGGCAGCTCCATAGGTCTATCAAAATGACCTTTGTTAAATTTGAGTGCTCTAATTTTTGCTCTTTGCAAATTTTGATAATGTAATGGCCCAAAATGTGTGGCCGGGAATGTAGCCTCAATCTTCCCAATTATCCGGCCTACCCGTCTAATGGAGGGTCTGTTGGTGTTAAGAAGCTCGCTGCAATCCTCCTGTAGGGCTGCGGCTTTATTTATTGGTAAAGTTACTAACATATTGACCGTGTTAATGGTGAATCCTAGATAATCCATATTCGTTTCTGGTATCAATTTACACTTAACTACCGTCTGTGTTCCCCTTTGATGGGTACTGTATAGTATGCATCTTTTAAGTCAATGCTTGTCATATAGAAACCAGCTGATACTAATTCTTTAGCAGTGATAAAGGTATCCATCTTAAAATGAACATATTGAACGAATGTGTTTAGGGTTGAAAGGTCAATGATAATCCTGCAACCCCCATCTTTTTTATTTTTAATAAATATGTTTGATACAAATTTTAATTGTTCATGAGTAGTATGCTCAATCACACCTTTTGTATACAATCGTTGTAGCTCCATGTGGGCTTTAGATTGTTCGGTTTTTGTAAGGACGAAATGCCTTTCTGGTGTATGTTGTACTGGGGGGTTATTGGGATGAGTAAATTCTATCAGATAACCCTGAATACTGCTTAGAACATACGAGTCTGTAGTGATTTTACACCATTCGTCACTGTAGTATTGCAACCTCCCTCCCACCGTCGTGGGTCCCTTTTTTACAAAAGAACCACACCCACCTACCTCCATGGTTACTGGTGGTTGTATTATTTTCTTTGTTTTTTGAAAAAAGGGGGTTTTGTTTTTATTCGTGTTCGTGGTTGTACTGGAGGTTTAGGCTTCCGCATCTTCCAGGGTGGCCGTCCCTGGCCATACCCTAAAAGAAAGGCTGCTGCGGGTTATATTGGATTCTGGCACTGCCACTGATATAAGCCACACTTTTCGGTCTTCCATGTGGCTGGTACCGTGATCCAAAATAAGCCTTTGCGCTGGTTTTGATGAGCCCCAGTGTCTTGGCTTCCCCAAACAAAAGGGTTGAGGTTTTAACGGCTCTTTGTTTGCAAATTGTTGCATATTTAGGATCCAGTGCTGGCTGAATAGCCACCCTCCGCATGCTATTCAGCTCATATTGTACATTACAGAACAGGGCTAGTGCGTCTTGGTGGCCTTTAGTTTGCTCTGTTTTGTCCAGGGTGCAGATGTAAGCTGTGATCCCTGCCGTAAGCCCCTTTAAGGCTTTCTGGATTTTGAGATCATGGTTCCTGATTTCCTTCCCCATATGCTTCCAAATGCATTGGTTGACACTGGGGATTTGTAATACATCACAGTTACCAGGTGGCAGATGTCTGGCCAGTGTCTCTGTGAATATTTGTTGTTGGAGTTGATGGCCAGACATGTAGTTAATACTGGCTGCCATCCTGGAATCCAAGTCTGCCCCTGTTTGACTTGGTTTGAAGTAATCAGCCACCATGTCCAGCAGTGTATGTTTTTCTGCAGATTCAGGATCATGGGAAGCTGTGTGATCAGGGTCTGGCCCATCAGGGTCCTGCCCACTCTCCTCCGAAGAGGTCGAGATTTCAGGGGTCCCTCACGGGGTACCCATATGGGGCTTGCCTGCCCACTGTGGCTAGTCTCCACATTCATGGGACTGCCACTGTGAAGGAGCTCCTCCAGCAGCTCCTTTAGACGGTGAGCTGCACTTGCTATTTTTGGCTGCTCCCATTCCTGCAGCCTTTCAGCAGTGTGCTGCTCTTTGTATCCCAGCTGTTCCCGTCCCCGGTACTCACGGGTGCTGGTTTGCGGGCTTTCCTCGTCCCGCCAGCTGGCCACACCAGGTCCTGACTGTCGGTCCACGTCTGTTCCCGGTCAGCTGTTTCTCCTGGCTGCTCCGTATGCAGCCACTCATAGCGGGTTTGTTCCGTCTGCCGCACCCGTTCAGCCCTGGTCCGATATTGATACGGGCTGGTCGCCCGCTGCTGCTCCAAGTCGGGCTCTGCTAGATGGTGCGTTTTTGTTTGAACTTTGCCTCCCGGCCGGTGAGTACGTTTCGTCGGTGCCAGAATGATTTCTGGCACAGCTGATTCCTCTACCGAGGCCTCTAGAGCCGACGGCTGCTGTCTCTGCCGTTCATCCACATTTACAACGCGTTTCTCGGGCAGCTTTTTTGCAGACCGTTTCCTTTTCACTCTGTCCATTTTTCTGTGAATAAAAATGCAGAGTCCTTACCTGCCTTTTGCTGGTCCTTTTTTCCTTCTCCCGTTACTGGTGGATGTCCTCCACCCTTCTGTTGACTCGTGCAATGCGTGTAGCGATATGGCACGCATGCGTTGGAAGCGGGTTCTTCACGTAGTCACTCACGTGACTCCGAAGTAAAATACAACATCTCACATTTCTCTGTATTAAGTTCCATCAACCATTCCACAGCCCAGCTGTCCAACCGATCATGATCGCACTGCAACTTTTGACAACCATCTTCACTATCTACAATATCACCCACTTTAGTATGTTTTTTATTATCAATAGTCATTCTAAAGGATCAGGATTACAATTGTTGGTCAAATTATATTCTTGCATGGATGAAAAGATTGTTTTTAAATAACAGCAGAAATGGAAAAAGTGTGTAAAAACGTATATTTTATCCATGCTAGCAGAATAAGAATAATGCTAAAATGTATTCCTCAGTATTGAAGAATAGTAGACAATGTCCCTGCTGTTTGGGGCAACCGCCCAGAATCACATGAGCTTGCACTTGTTTATTTGTTTTGTGCTTATCATGCAGTGATCAGTTTTACCTAGAATAGATTTTGGCAGCAATCATTTCTGGATGAAAAGGTGCCCATGGGGAAATTGTACTCACCATTTCTGGATGTTATTCACATTAATGTATTAGACTTTATCCTAACATCAGATATCCTAGCATACAGTATAATGATGCTTGTTACCTTCCTAACATAAATTGGAGCTCAAAAGCGCAACCTACGACCACTGTGAACAGCAGGTATATGACATACTAGCTAGTTTCTTTTCTCTTGCAGAGGGAGATTTCTGCCATCAGGTGACCTGTTTGGACAGCTTCAGCCAGACTGCAACTTGATCAAATACCTTCTCATATCCAGAGAGTATGCTAAAACTAACAGTGCTTTCTCGTGCACTCAGCTGCTGGCATGCACATGCACTGAATATCTCAATAATAGCACTGCAGGCCGCACACTATTACTGGAGATGTCATTAAATGCATGGGAGGATACTCGGGAGCTAAAGACATGCCTTTCAGCAAGAAGCCTACACATCTTACCTGGATATCTCTGACGAACAATGTGTTCAGATTTTCAAAAAATGTGATCATTGAGATAGGTGACAGAAAGACCTTTTAAAATAAATTTGAGCATATTTATGGCTAGGAAAGGATTAGAGGGCTAAGGGCTAAATGCAAGCAAATGGGACCTGTGCAATATGCCAATTTGATTGGCATGGACAAGGTATTCGAAAGGCCTGTTTCTATGTTGTATACCTCTATCTTATAAGACTTCTATGTTGTAAGACTCTATCTTGTGCCAGGACTGCTCTCTTCATGGAAGTAAATCCCAGCATGATTCTGAACTTCCCACTCAAGACATTCCAAATGGTTACGTCAGATCACTTCAGTGTCTCCAAATGTGGGTGAGGCAGCATCTATGGAGCGAAGGAAATAGGCAACGTTTCAGGTCGAAACCCTTCTTCAGACTGAGTCGGAAGGGTCTGATGAAGGGCTTCGGCCCGAAACGTTGCCTATTTCCTTTGCTCCATAGATGCTGCCTCACCCGCTGAGTTTCTCCAGCACTTTTGTCTACCTTCTATTTTCCAGCAACTGCAGTTCCTTCTTAAACAGTATTCTAAAGCCCACATTAGCATATTCATTGCTGCGTTGAATAGGGATTCTCCCACTTGGAAGAAGTAACTGTTGCCACCTCGTCCCAGGGAATTCCCGCTGAGTTACTCCAGCTTTTTTTGTGCTATCGTTGGACATAGGACTTCCTTCTTTGCATCTTTGTCAATAAATTTAGGGCCTTGTTCCTCTCCCTGGCAGCCATCACTCCTCCATGCCATCTATTTTTTGTGTTGCCGCTGTATTTTCTGCCATGAGGGTGGGTGCCTTTGAGACCTGTATAGGAAGGAACTGCAGATGCTGGTTTATACCAAAGATAGACTCAAAATGCTGCGTAACTCAGCCGGTCAGGCAGCATCTCTGGAGAAAAGGAATGGGTGGCATTTTGGGTCGGAACGCTTCTTCAGACTGCTGTGGAGAAAAGGAATAGGTGAAGCTTCAGTTCGGAACCTTTCAGCAAAGTCTGAAGAAGGGTTTCAACCCAAAACGTTACCTATTCCTTTTCTCCAGAGCTCCTGACACACCCAGTAACTCCAGTGTTTGTGTCTGCATTTGAGACCTGATATCTTAGATTCATGCACTGCAAATTTTTAGAAGCTGTGTTCGAATGAGTGTGGTTCCAACTGGAATCATGAAAATCCAACTTTAGTGTGCAATTCAGGGTGCCAACCACAATTGTGCCCTGTTGAAAGCCCTTGAAGCCAATTTCACAAACTGCATAGTGAATTAGCATTACTGTTAAATCTAATGATGGTCAGCACAGCAAAAATAGGTGAATCCAAATTTACACAAAGAACAGGACCAAACTGATTTAAAAAAATATTCATGATATTTATCGTTACTACCATCAAATAGAATCATAGAACTTTACAAAACTGAAGGAGACCATTCAGTCCATTTTGTTGATACTGGACAAAAAAGAACATGAACATAACAACAACTTCCCAGTTCTTGATGAAAGATCTTGCAGACTCGGACTCTTCAAATAATCCCCTGTACGTTTAAATATAATAATGATTTTTGCCTTTGTCATGTTATTATGTAGAAGAATGAAATTATTATTTTTCATCTCCCGTCTAACCCTACTACTAAACATGAATTTATACCTCATTGCTGGCATTTCTTTGAAGGGAAATTGGTCATGTTTATTCTATCTAAATGGCACATAATTAAATATCCCCTCAGTTTCCTGAAACGCTAACCTCATCAATCTCTCTACATGACTACAATACTCTATCCCTGAAAGCATCTTCATAGATCTCCCCATTATATCCAGTGATCTTATATATTTTCCTTGATTTTTGGTGCTGAATTATTAGTCCTGAAATGGTTACACTGTCTGCTGATGCTGCCGGACCCATTGACCACTTCTTGCATGTTCTGGGATGATATCACACTTACAGCATCCACAGTATTTTGTCCATAGCTAATCAATTCTCATAGCCTTTTACCTGCTTTTTAACTAGATAATATGGCACATTGGCAAATTATTTATTATTTGTACATCCAGAGGAGGAATAGCAATTTAGCAGATTTTCAGTTTTGCATGAGGTTCATACCCTCTAATTTTGTTCACACAATACATTAATGAACAAGATTACATCTCCATTACTCATTTTTCAGAGCATTTGAAAATATGGATCATATTCATTATGAATTTTACTTTACTATTATAGAAACATAGAAAATACGTGCAGGAGTAGGCCATTCGGCCCTTCGAGCCTGCACCGCCATTCAATATGATCATGGCTGATCATCCAACTCAGTATCCTGTACCTGCCTTCTCTCCATACCCCCTGATCCCTTTAGCCACAAGGGCCACATCTAGCGCCCTCTTAAATATAGCCATTGAACTGGCCTCAACTTGGTTCTTGGTTCTTGGTTTCTTGGTCCTCCAAAATATTCCAAATGGAATTTAAACTGGAGGTGGTGAAGGGAAGGCTTAAGCCAGAAAGGGTTATTGGGAAGAAAGAGCTACTTTAAATTTAGTTGCATCTGGTTGGGTAACTACCTTCTGTGGCAGAGAATTCCACAGATTCACCACTCTGCGTGAAAAAATGTTTTTCTCATCTCGAATTAGTAATAGAATCCAAGCATCATTTGACATTTTATCACATTCATTACGTGTAATTTTTTATCAGAGAGTAAATTATAGATGTTTACATGCTGTAGTTTAGGGGGCTCTACCACAGAGTTGTGGGTTAAAAACTCAGTCCAGAGTACAAAATCTTAGGTTGACATTGTAGTGTGATGCTGAGGGAATACTGCCCTGCCACAAGTACTACCTTTCTAATGGTGTTGTTAAATGAAAGTTCAATTTCCTTTCTCGGGTGGATTAAAACATTTAGGTATACGCTTTTTTTTTTTTTAATTCATTTTAACAAATCAACTGATTAAACTAAGATAAATAACTTACTTTTCTTATTTACATCGCTAGCTTTTCTTATTTCCTCTCTACCCTTTCTCTTGTAATAGAAATAATTTTTTGCTGCCTAACTTCAAATATTTGTCAAACCAGGTTACAGTTCACTATTGCCCTGACCTTTGAAGTAATACAAAGTGAAACAATTAATTTCCTGAAATACTGTATTAAATTCCATCCTTTCATCGTACATAGAAAGGAAGTATTGTATATCAGTGCATATGATTTATTAGCTTGTGCATTGGGAGACTATTGGCAAAGGAGGTTCGGGTTTAAAAACTTGAAATTCAGAATGTTTGAGTTTCAGACAGAGTACTGAAATATATTTTTAATCCCTATGAAAAAGGTAGCAGCATGAAACCTTGAACAGTTTTTTTTAACAGACATCAAAAATAATATTTTAACATCTAAGGACATTGATTGTAATTTCATCTATTAAAGAATTAGACTGAAAAAATATATATATTTCACACAAATGTCACAGTTTATATTCATTGATGGCTATAGGACAACTGTAGCAAATAGAAATAGGAAGTAGTCTTGACTAAATTCCTATGGCTTGTACCCTTCAGAAATAGAAGCACCTGGGCTTCCCTTTAACTAAAATACAATATATGTTTGAATAGAATCTCAAGAATCATTTAATCGTAGTTTAGTTAAAGAAGTTTTCTATTAGCATATTGCCCCTTAATGCCACAAACCAAAAGCCACTATATCTACTTTAAACACCTTATTAGCAATGACACAGACAGGAATACTGTATGTCAGTATTTAGTAACCAACTTGAAAACTCTATCATAATTTTTTAGGCAACTTGTTGCATATGCATGGCACACATAAAATATTTTTGGACATGTGCCAAGCATATGCACATAATGCGATAAAATATTTTGAGACAGACAGGGAATTATAGACCAGTTAGCCTGACATAGGTGGTGGGGAAGATGCTGGAGTCAATTATAAAAGATGAAATCGCGGCACATTTGGATAGCAGTAGCAGGATCGGTCCGAGTCAGCATGGATTTACGAAGGGGAAATCATGCTTGACTAATCTTCTGGAATTTTTTGAGGATGTAACTGGGAAAATGGACAAGGGAGAGCCAGTGGATGTAGTGTACCTGGAACTTCAGAAAGCCTTTGATAAGGTCCCACATAGGAGATTAGTGGGCAAAATTAGAGCACATGGTATTGGGGGTAGGGTACAGACATGGATAGAAAATTGGTTGGCAGACAGGAAATGAAGAGTAAGGATTAACGGGTCCCTTTCAGAATGGGAGGCAGTGACTAGTGGGATACCGCAAGGCTCGGTGCTGGGACCGCAGCTATTTACAATATACATTAATGATTTAGATGAAGGGATTAAAAATAACAGCAAATTTGCAGATGACACAAAGTTGGGTGGCAGTGTAGACTGCGAGGAGGATGCTATGAGGATGCAGGGTGACTTGGACAGGTTGGGTGAGTGGGCAGATGCATGGCAGATGCAGTTTAATGTGAATAAATGTGAGGTTATCCACTTTGGTGGCAAGAACAGGAAGGCAGAATATTATCTGAATGGTGTCAAGTTAGGAAAAGGGGAAGTACAATGAGATCTAGGTGTCCTTGTTCATCAGCTATTGAAAGTAAGCATGCCGGTACGGCAGGCAGTGAAGAAAGCGAATGGCATGTTGGCCTTCATAACAAGAGTTCAGTATAGGAGCAGAGGTCCTTCTGCAGTTGTACAGGGCCCTAGTGAGACCACACCTGGAGTATTGTGTGCAATTTTGGTCTCCAAATTTGAGGAAGGGCATTCTTGCTATTGAGGGAACGCAGAGTAGGTTCACGAGGTAAATTCCCAGTATGGCGGGACTTTCATATGTTGAAAGAATGGAGTGACTGGGCTTGTGTACACTGGAATTTAGAAGGATGAGAGGGTATCTTATTGAAACATATAAGATTATTAAGGGATTGAAATCGCTAGAGGCAGGAAACATGTTCTCGATGTTGGGAGAATCCAGAACCAGGGACAGGGTGGGAGATTGCAACCTTCACATGGCCCGCCCTGTTTTGACAAATGCAATCATCCCGGTGTGCACAATCAAATAAGATCAAATAGAACAAGTTGTCCTACAACTTTAGGCTGTGCACGCCATACGCAAGAAAAAGAAGAACCAGTGACCACATTTTAAGAATAAGGGATAGGCCATTTAGAACGGAGGTAAGGAAAAACTTTTTCACCCAGAGAGTTGTGAATCTGTGGAATTCTCTGCCTCAGAAGGCAGTGGAGGTCAATTCTCTGGATGCTTTCAAGACAGTGTTAGATAGAGCTCTTAAAGATAGCGGTCAAGGGATATGGGGAGTAGGCAGGAATGGGGTACTAATTGTGGATGATCAGCCATGATCACAGTGAATGGTGGTGCTGGATCGAAGGGCCGAATGGCCCACTCCTGCACCTTTTGTCTATTGCCTATTGTTAACCTCTGTTGCTAAACATTTTAACTCCTCTTCCCCCCTCCCCTCCCCTCCCCTTCCCTGTGCCTGGACTCGCGTCTATCTCTTCCATCCCCTTGCCTTCCATCTACATTTCACCCTCTAGCTTCACAATTCACATCTCTATTCACAATCCTATTGTTTCACACCTTCTGCCAATTCATCTCTGGCCTTTCTCCAACTACCTGTCTATCAAAACCTCACTCACCTGTACCCACCTTACTTGCCAGGATTTATCTTGCCCTTCCTCTCTTCCAGCTTTCTTTCCCATCCCAGCCATCAGAATCAGTCTGAAGAAGGGTCCCGACCCAAAACATTGTCTATCCTGGAGAAATGTTCTCCAGTGATACAGCCTGACGCACTGATTTACTCCAGCACTTTGTTTTTTTTATAAACTAAAAACTGGATAAGGAGCAAATACCTTAGCCAAATGTCTTTAGTATCCGATTCCTATCCTCTGTCTTTTACAGCAATTCCATAAATACCAGAATGCTGACTGGACTTGGGAGTATTAGCTCTAACAAGAGGACAAACAAACTTGAATTGTTTTCTCTGGAATGTCAGAGGTTGAGGAGAGACCTGATGGAAGTATATAAAATTAAGAGAGGCATAGATAGGGTAGACAGTTAGAATTTTTTTCCCCCAGAGTAGAAATTTCAAAAACTAGACGGCAAAGCTTTAAGGTGAGAGGTGCAAAGTTTGATAAAGAATTGCGGATGAAGTTTTTTTTACACAGACGCTGGCCGGTTCCTGAAACACTGCCAGGGATGATGGTGGAGATAGATTCAAGATTCAAGAGTTTATTGTCATGTGTCCCTGATAGGACAATGAAATTCTTGCTTTGCTTCAGCACAACAGAACATAGTAGGCATGACTACAGAACAGATCAGTGTGTTCATATACCAGTATATAAATATGTACACACATGAATAAATAAACTGATAAAGTGCAAATAAACAGATGCTATTAATGTTCAGAGTTTTGTCCAAGCCAAGTTTAATAGCCTGATGGCTGTGGGGAAGTAGCTATTCCTGAACCTGGTTGTTGCAGTCTTCAGGCTCCTGTACCTTCTACCTGAAGGTAGCGGGGAGATGAGTGTGTGGCCAGGATGGTGTGGGTCCTTGATGATACTGCCAGCCTTTTTGAGGCAGCGACTGCGATAGATCTTTTCGATGTAAGGGAGGTCAGAGCCGATGATGGACTGGGCAGTGTTTACTACCTTTTGTAGTCTTTTCCGCTCCGGTACGCTCAAGTTGCCGAACCAAGCCACGATGCAACCGGTCAGCATGCTCTCTACTGTGCACCTGTAGAGGTTAGAGAGAGTCCTCCTTGACAAACCGACTCTCCGTAATCTTCTCAGGAAGTAGAGGCGCTGATGTGCTTTCTTAATAATTACATCAGTGTTCTCGGACCAGGAAAGATCTTCAGAGATGTGCACGCCCAGGAATTTGAAGCTCTTGACCCTTTCAACCATCGACCCGTTGATATAAACGGGACTGTGGGTACCCATCCTACTCCTTCCAAAAATCCACAATCAGATCCTTGGCTTTGCTGGTGTTGAGGGCCAGGTTATTGTGCTGGCACCATATGGACAGTCGCTCGATCTCTCTTCTATACTCTGACTCGTCCCCATCAGTGATACGTCCCAAAACAGTGGTGTTGTCAGCGAACTTGACGATGGAGTTCGCACTATGACCGGCTACGCAGTCATGAGTATAGAGTGAGTACAGCAGGGGGCTGAGCACGCAGCCTTGAGGTGTTCCCGTGCTGATTGTTATCGAGGCTGACACATTTCCACCAATACGAACAGACTGTGGTCTGCGAATGAGGAAGTCGAGGATTCAATTGCAGAGGGATGCGCAGAGACCCAGTTCTGCGAGTTTGTTACGAGAGTGGAATTTAAGAGGCTTTTAGATAGGCACATGGATATAGACAATAGACAATATGCAGCGAATGGAGGGATAAGTATGATGTGGAGGCAGATGAGGTTCGTTTTTCTTTGTATTATGTATGGCACAGACATTTGGGGCCAAAGGACATGTTCCTGTGTTATACTTTTCTAAGTTTTATAAACCAATATATCTTTGGAATCCCTTTAGATGAACAAAGGAAATGATGAACTTTTCCTTAAGTTCATATTTCAGAAAGAGGGTATTGATCGCAAGGCCAGCATTTATTGCTCATTGCTAATTGTTGGTAACTGCTGCAACCAATCCGCTGAAAGTACTAGTGATCTGTATTGATTTATTTTTCTTTTGTATGAATATGGCATTCATGATAGAATTGAGCGAATTGCTGGACCAGTTTAGAGTCAACAACATGGGTTAGGCCTGAAATCACATGAATGAATGAATTAATTAATTAATGAGTTTATTGGCCAAGTATTCACATACAAGGAGTTTGCTTTGGTGCTCTGCCCACAAGTGACAACATGACATACAGTGACAGTTAGGAATGACACATATGACATTAAACATTAATAATAAATCGTTATTGATTAAACATGTGAATTAATTAAAATACCAGAGCAAAAGGAGTCTACAGATTTTTGGTTATTGAGTAGAGCTACAACTCATGGAAAAAAGCTTTTATGAGCCAGGCTCAACATGTATGGTACATTTATCGCCCTAAAGGATATTAGTGAACCCAATGGGGTATTACAACAAACCAATAGTTCTTATGATCACTATTACTAAGACTTGATTATTTTGTTTTCAAATCCGAGTTCATTAACTTGAATTTAAATTCCACAGCTGACTCAGGGGTGAACTTGGGTCTCGGGATTGCTGATCATTGTTGGCCTCAGTATCTCTGGCCTTTGTTCCAACCACCCAACCACCCCCCCCCCCCCAGCCTGTCTACCTATCACCTGCCACACTTTGTTCTGCCTCTCCTCTCTCACAGCTTTCATCCCCCACCACCCCGACAAACAATCTGAAGAACAGTACCAACCTGAAACATCACCTTCCCATATTCTCCAGGGATGTTGCCAAACCCACTGAGTTACTCCAGCATTTTGTGTCTTTTTTTATTAAACCAGCATCTGCAGTTCCTAAAATAATTTAAATTGCTCGATAGTAATCTGTATTGGCCTATTTTGTTTTACCTTCATCTCTGCTTATAAACCCAAGCTGAAATGCTGTCCAGGTCACATTGCAGGAAGGCACGGACTGCTTCTTCTGCTGAGGAGCCACGACTTAAATTGAATATTATGCATCATCAACACAATCATCCCCATTTCTGATCCTTTGAACATCAATGATGAGACAACTAGAGATGGTTAGACTTCAGACACTGTCTAGTGGAATTTGTAGTGATATCCTGGGACTCATATTAATGACCTTGAACAATCACAACTATCTTCTTTATTGTAAATCTGATTCTCACAATTGAAGTGACTTTATGTTCAAGAAGGAACTGCAGATGCTGGAAAATCAAAGGTACACAAAAATGCTGGAGAAACTCAGCGGGTGCAGCAGCATCTATGGAGCGAAGGAAATAGGCAACGTTTCGGGCCGAAACCCTTCTTCAGACTTTAGTGACTTTAGTCTTGAAGTCCATTAGCAGCATTTTTACATGTCCTTTGAACCATACTCAGTTGGGTGCAGCATTGATAGCATTCCCACCTCACCAGAATTCAACATGTTGGACCAAGTTAATGCCGAGGTCTGGAGACAAATGGTTTTACCATAACCCTAAACAAGGCATCAGTGAGGAGGTTACTCGTGAGTAAATGCCACTTGATGGAATTGCCAACACCTTTCATCAGTTCCCAAATTATAGTGATTAGACTAATTGGGTGATAAATAGGTGGATTAGATTCAGCCTGCTTTTTGTGAATAGGATTTACCAGGGCAATTTTCTATGGTTAACTGGATGCCAGTGTTGAAACTGCAGGAACATTTGGCTAGAGTGCAACTATTTCTGGAATGCAGATCTTCAGTACTGCCGCTGGGATATTGACTGGTTCCGCATTCTTTACTGTATGTACCGTTATTAGCAATATCCTGATATCATGTGGAGTGAGTCAAACTAACTGAAGACTGGCTTCTGTGTTTTCTGGAGGCACTTCTGGTACGCATGGGTGGAAATTGCTTTTAAAACATGGGGGATTGGGGATGGGGGCCAGATCCGGCCCTTAACCCGAAATCATCCAGCCCGCTGGCTGGGCGCTACAGCCTGTCCCGGGGCACGCATGCGGTCTGGGTGCTACTGCCAGACCTGGGGCAAGCGAGCGCACCTGGGCACTACAGCCAGACCTGGGGCAAGCGAGCGCACCTGGGCACTACAGCCAGTCCCGGGCAGTTTTGCTGCAACATGTTTCACAAAATATGGGGTGGATTGTTCCCCATCTCTCAAAACATTTGGGGGGACAGGTTTCCCCCCCCAACCCACCCCCAGGATCTCTGCCCATGTTAGAACAGATTATCTTTGGCACTCACATACTGGGCCCTGCCTTTTTTGAGGATGGGAATGTTACAGGAGTTTTCTTCTCTTATTTAATTGTCCATGATTATTCTGCGTACGCAGTTTCGATCTAATCTAATGCAATTGGATAGTGCGATATTCTATGACCAGGGGCCATAACCTCAGAATAAAAGGATGTACCTTTAGGAAAGAGATGAGGAATTTATTCAGTCAGAGGGTGGTGAATCTGTGGAATTTATTGCCACAGACGGCTGAGGGGGCCAGGTCAATGGATCTTTTTAAGGTGATGATTGACAGATTCTTGATTATTAAGGGTGTCAAGGGTCATAGGAAGAGAGATTAGGGTTGAGAGGGGAAGGTAGGTCAGTCATTTTTTTTCAACAGGTGCAGGAGTAGGCCATTTGGCCCTCGAGCCAGCACCACCATTCAATGGGATCAAGGCTGATCATCCACAATCAGTACCCCGTTCCTGCCTTCTCCCCATATCCCTTGATTCTGCTAGCCCTAACAGTTCTATCTAACTCTCTTTTGAATGCATCCAGTGAATCGGCCTTCTAAGGCAAAGAATTCCATGAATTCACAACTCTCTGTGTGAAAATTTTTTCCTCATCTCAGTTCTAAATGACCTACCCCTTATTCTTAAACTCTGCCCCTAGTTCTGGACTCCCCTAACATCAGGAACATGTTTCCTGCATCTAGCGCGTCCAATCCCTTAATAATCTTACATATTTCCATAAGATTCCCTCTCATCCTTCTAAATTCCAATGAATGCAAGCCCAGTCGCTCCATTCCTTCATCATATGATAGTCCCGCCATCCCGGGAATTAACCTCGTGAACCATCCTGGGAATTAATAGCAAGAATGTCCTTCCTCAAATTTGGCGACCTAAACTGCACACAATACTCCAGGTGTGGTCTCACCAGGGTCCTGTACAACTGCAGAAGGACCTCTTTGCTCCTATAATCAACTTCTCTCATTACGAAGGCCGGTACCCAGACGTGGCACCGACAGACACGAAGCCGAAGCAGAGAAATCGAAACATAGAAACATAGAAAATAGGTGCAGGAGTAGGCCATTCGGCCCTTTGAGCCTGCACCACCATTCAATATGATCATGGCTGATCATCCAACTCAGTATCCCATCCCTGCCTTCTCTCCATACCCCCTGTTCCCTTTAGCCACAAGGGCCACATCTAGCTCCCTCTTAAATATAGCCAATGAACTGGCCTCAACTACCTTCTGTGGCAGAGAATTCCAAAGATTCACCACTCTCTGTGAAGCCAAAGAACCGAATGAAAACGAGGCTGAAACGCCAATAAACCGAAAGAGTCCGAAGACGAAACGCCTACTAACCGAAAGGATGGGACGCCTAAATGCAAACTAACCGAAAGGGCGGGACGCCTAAAAGCCAAGGAAACTACAAGCTGCGTCGCCTAAAAGCAAACTTACCGAATGGCCGCTCTGTCGAAACGCCACCTACCCGAAAGGCGGTGTCGCCTATAGGCCATAGGACCGACTGCCGCTCAACAGAAATGTCCAATAATGGACATGACGTTGCCGGGGGGGCGGGACTTGTCAGCGATTGGTCCAGACCCCCGCGTCCATCACGTCACTGTGAAGGCATGAACATTGTCCCAAACCTCCGCTCCACCCGACCCGCAGCCCGCGGAGGGTGGCTGTGGGAGAGTGGGGGCTGCCCGAGGGATGCGCACCTTCGGCGGCTTTCAACTTGGTGCTTGGGTTCAGATTGGCTTGTGTGGGAAAATGAACCCCACACTCCCGTCTCCCCCTTCTCTCTCCCCTCTTCTCCCCCTTCTCTCTCTCCTCACTCTCTCTCCTCAGTCTCCACCCGCGGGAGCGTCCCACAGTCACTGACCGTGATGCACCACCATCAGATGCCAACCCCCACACCAGGGTGATTCCCCCCCCCCCCCCCCCCCCCCGGACTCTGACACCCACACCGGGTGATTCACCCCCACCGCGGGGACAGATGCTTTATTTATTACCGTCTCGGTGCTTGCGGAACGCAAACAAGCTCCTGCGCACAAAACAGGCAGCAGGAGAGAAGGAATGGGAGGCGTTTCGGGTCAAGACCTTTCAGACGCACTCTGAAGAATGGTTTCCGCACTAAACGTGCAGTGTGGTTCTGGTGATTGAAGCATGGAAGAAGTTGTTCTTGCACCTGAAGGTCATGGTTCTCAGGCTCCTGTACTTTCATCCAATGGTGGCAGTGTGATGAGAGCGAGGCCAGGGCACTGTGGTTGATGATATTAGCTGCCTTCTTGAGACATTGCTTCCTGTAGATCCCTTAAGTGCTGGGGAAGGCACAGTGATAGACCAGCAATATCCACCACTTTCAGCATTGTTTTTCATTCTTGGCTAGTCAAGATATCGAACCAGCCCATGATGCAATCAATCAGTATGTTCTCCAAGCTGTAGAAGTTTGATAGTTTATTCAGTGAAATGCCAAATCCCCTCAAACCTCAGAGGAAGTAGAGGCTCTGATGAGCTTTCTTCGTAAATGCAGCAGTGTGCTGGGCCCAGGACATATCATCAGAGACCGCCGTTCTGCCAAATAGGACAAGCTCATGGACTCTCGGCTTTCCCTTCATGAAGCGCCTTAGTCTTGCTGACATTGAGAGCAATATTGTTGTTCTGGTACCACTCAACCAGTTTGTCAATCTCCCTCCTGTACGTTGACTGATCGTTACCCATTATTTGTCTAACAACGGCAGTATTGTTAGCAAATTTAAAGGTGGCATTGGAACAGTGTCCAGTATAGAGTAGAGCAGGGGTCTGAGCATGGAGCCATGAGGTGCCCCCTGTTGAATGTCAGCAAAGAGGAAGCATTGTTGCCAATTCATACTGATTGAAGTGTGCCAGTGAGGAACTCAAGGATTCATTTGCGTTGGGGTGAGCAGAGACTCAGTCCCCTGAGTTTGCAACATGTTTAGGGGAGTAATGGTGTTGATCTTGGTCATGTATTATGAAATCCCTCTCACCCAGGGTACATTCTATTTTCAATGCTATTTTCAATGTTATTTCCAAGTGTTGTTCAACATAGAAGAGCATAGATTCATCAACCAACTAAGGGAGGATGCAGTTAGTAATCATGAGGGAGTTTTCATTCCATTGTTTGACCTAATGTCACAAGACTTCATGGGGTCTGGCATGAATGTCGATTACTCCTTGGGATACTCCTTCCTGATACCGCAGTACCATCCCCACGGGTTAGCCTATCCTGTCAGTGGCAGATAAAAAAATGATTCGATCAGTGTGGCAAATTAGCTAGAAGGTGTGGTGCTGTGAATACCAAAGATCCTACAACAAGCAAGATAGACCACTCCTAAATGCAATGGGCTGATGTGTAGTACGCAATGGAGCGGAACGTGGGCCTTTTTTTCATCCATTTCAGTAACCCAACCCGACACAACTCGCAGTGTAATCAGCGTTGTGGGGGAACAATTTGTGTTAATAAATTATAATTCAGAAAATGAAGAGAAGATTTTTCCCAAATAACTTTTATTTTTACGAGGATGTTTCCGTAACCGGCTTCCGTCTCCGCACTAGTATCCTATGGGATCTTTGTTGCGGAGACGGAAACCGGTTACGGAAATGGGGCCGAAAGATTACCCATGAATCTCCCCATGACCGTACTACGTCTTTTTCATCGAGTGATCTATCTTGCTTGCTATAGGATCTTTGGTGAATACTACCATTGGTTGAAGATCCATAAATTACCGCTCCCATTCTAAATACTAATCACCAGTTGCTTGTTAGTTTTGTTTAGTCAAGTTAAGTCAACATAATTTGTCACATACACATACAAGATGTGCAGTGAAATGAAAGTTGCAATGCCTGCGGATTGTGCAAAAATTACAGAACAGATTAGAACAGAATCAGTATTTACATGTTAGAAAATATTTTCTTACAAAAGATCACAACACAACAGTAAATTAGCACAGTAAATTAGTGAATCCTGAAGGCCTGTGGGAAGAAACTCAGTTTCTATTTTCACAGCATGACTGCGGAGGCGTTTGCCTGACCGTAGCAGCTGGAACAGTCCATTGCTGGGGTGGTAGGGGGTCCCCCATAATGTTGCTGGCTCTGGATCTGCACCTCCTGGTATATAGTTCCTGCAAGGGGGGTGCACACTACTCTCTGCAGAGCCTTCCTGTCCTGGGCAGAGCTGTTCCCAAACCAGATTGTGATGTTGCCGGACAAGATGCTTTCTGCAGCCCCAGAGTAGAAGCACTGAAGGATCCTCAGAGACTGAATTTCCTCAGCTGCCTGGGGTGGTAAAGTTTAGTTTAGTTTATTGTCATATGCAGGGGCGGAAAACCTGTGGGGTACAGGGGGGACACGTCCCCCCCCATGTTTTGTCATCCGGACTTTATCAGCCACTTTCTAAGGGCTGAATCGGCCCAATCGCGGGGCCCTTGAGCGCCCGTCGCCGCTTAAAATCAAACTGATGCATCGAGGCGATCAAGGCTCCTGATGAAAGAAAGACCTCGTGAACGGGCCGATTCAAGCCCACGGCCGAAGCCTCGCGTGCATCTCGCTCTCCTCCAGCCCAGCGCGCCTTGACTCGGGGGTGATTCGGTACAGCGTGGAGTCGGCGCCCGATGAGCAGAGGGACCCGGAACCGGGTCACAGCCAGGGAGGGGTTCTCTATCTGGAAGGCGGAGGGTCTGCTGCGGCTGCTGGTACACAGAGAGAGAGAGAGAGAGACCACTCGGCCCTAGTGTTGCTGCTGCCTCACAGTGCCAGGGACACGGGTTTAGATACTGACTCCGGGCGCTGTCTGTATGGAGTCTTTTTCTCCCCACTAGTGCCTTGTCTGATGTTGATCTCGCCCTTGCTGCTGAACAGACCGAGCACCAGCATCGAGTGCTCGCTCCGCCACCTCTCTCGCTTAAGTTTCTTTTGACAGTGGGTGTTAGGCGCTTCCCCCCCCCCTGGTGAATGCTATGTACTTACCTCTCTGTTTCTATCCCAAGTACAGGCCTCGTGGCTGTGAGTCTGGAATCGAGGGGTTAAAGGCTCCTGTACCCGATTGGCCCAGCTGCGTCAGGTGACGGGTGACTCATCTGGAGTATAAATACGAGAGCTTCCCAGGATTCTCTTCTCTTCGTCGTGGACTCTGACTGATGAGCAGTCTGTTGGTGGGGGCCGAGGCAGCCTGACCACATGGCATAGAACTTTGTGTATTTTCACCATTCCTTGTTATCAGATATTGTATTGGGACGGATAAGGGCTGACCTTAGAGTTTTCGTGTATTTTGGTTTCAGGGTTGTATCTCTTTGGGCAGGTTTTGGAATCTCCGGTTCGACGGCCCATGGTGTGGCTGGCTGGAGCATTGTTAAATTGTTTGTCGGTTTATCCATATCCCTGACTGGGTTGTTTATATCAGGTTTGAGTTTTGTGTTCCAGTGAATAATTAAAACTGTTTTTGAACCTGAACCTGGTTTTTGACTTGTGTTACGTGGCTCTGAAGTACTTGCATTCGGGAGTCGTAACAAAATGGGGGCTCGTCCTAAGTTTTGAGGACCCTAGACGTTTTTAGAGGGTTTTTTTTGGTAGGCTTCTGGACTGAGGAAGTCTGTGTGTTGTGGGGGAATTTTTTCTTCCCTGTTTGTGGTAGCATTAGTGCCCAGGTTTTAGCTGGTGGTTTAGGGCGACTTTAGAATGGAATTTAAGGTGAAAGAATTTGTTGAGGCTCCTAGTCGGGAGTTGTTTGATAGATGTACGAAGGAGCATTTGATTTTGCTGGCTGAGAACTATGCCATTACTATTGACAAGCATTCAAAGAAACACTCCATTAAATCGGAGTTGTGGGCTGCGTTGGTGGAGGCTGGGGTTTTGCCTGGTGGTGCAGACAGTCCCCCACCTTCTGTTCAGCCAGTTCAGAACATGGAGGCCATCATTAAACTGAAGGAGATGGAGCTTGAGTCACAGAGAATTGCCTCTTTGTTAAAAGAGAAAGAGCTCATGCATGTTCTTGAAATGAAACGGCTTGAGGAGGAAACCAAAAGGGCTGAATTTCAGCTGCGGGAAAAAGAAATTGATAATTCCCGGGTTTCTTCTAGGGAACGGGAGTTTGATATGAGCAAGAACATCCGCCTGGTTCCCCCATTTCGTGAGGAGGATGTGGACAAGTATTTCACAGTGTTTGAACGGGTGGCTTTGTCCTTGAAGTGGCCTAGGGACGTGTGGACCTTGCTATTGCAGTGTGTCTTTGTGGGTAAAGCACGGGAGGTGTACTCGTCTTTATCTGTTGAAAGCAGTCTGGACTATGAGTGTGTGAAGTCTACAGTACTAAGGGCTTATGAATTAGTTCCAGAGGCGTACCGGCAGAAGTTCCGGCGCTTTAGGAAGTTTGATAGTCAGACTTATGTGGAGTTTGCTAGGGAGAAGGAGGCACTTTTTGACAGGTGGTGCGCTTCTCAAGGAGTGAAGGATTTTGAGCTACTGCGGGCCTTGATAATTATGGAAGACTTTAAGAACTGTCTCCCTGAGAGGGTTACTACTTACCTTAATGAGCAGAAGGTGAATGAGGTGTCTAAGGCTGCGGTGTTGGCAGATGAGTATGTATTGACTCATAAATCTGATTTTGTTGGGCGGTCCTATAGTATTGGTGCACGGCCGGTTGATCGTGGTGGTGTCGCCGGTGGCAGTGTCAAAGCTGTTTCTGTGCCTGCAAATGGCAGCACGTTGATACAGGGGGAGGTCCGAGCTGATAAGGTTGACGGAAATGTAAGGACTGATGAAGGTCCTGTGTGCTACTATTGTAGAAGGAGAGGGCACATGTTAAAGTCGTGTCCCGTTCTGAAGCAGAAAAATGCAAAGCCTGTGGCTTTGGTGGGTGCACAGAAGGCACCTGTCGTACCTGAGGTGCCTGAGTCTGATGAGTGTAGGAATTATTCTGCGTTCATCATGGGTGGTTTTGTTTCTCTAGAGGATGGGGGTGATAGAGTTCCAGTATCCATCTTGCGTGATACTGGTGCTACTCAGTCCTTTATATTGGATGGTGTACTGCCGTTTTCTGGGGAATCATCGGTTGGGTCAAGTGTCCCAGTGGTAGGATTCGGGATGGATGACATGGTAGTGCCTTTGCATACCGTGCGTCTCGAGTCCGAGTTGGTTTCAGGCCGGGTAACTGTTGGGTTACGGCCGTGTTTTCCCGTTGGGGGAGTTTCTGTGATTTTGGGGAATGACTTGGCAGGAGGTAGAGTTTTAGTCACTCCTGAGGTGACGGCTGTTCCGATGGTGCAGAGTCCTGATAGATTGGCTATGTAGCATCCAAAGGTCTTCGCAGCTTGTGCTGTCACGAGGGCTATGGCTAAGAGCCAGGCGAAGTTTGAGGATGTGGTGGACCTGAGTGAGAGCATTTTTGGGGATCAGGATGATAGATCCTGTGTTGTGAAGGGTGTTTCTCCATCTCAAGATGGGATAGTGTCTGGAAATGTGCCGGTGTCACTGTCACGTGACCGGCTGGTTGAGGAGCAAAAGAGTGATCCAGGTTTATCTGATCTGTTCGACTGCGCAGTGCCTGAGGGGGATATGGATTCCACAGCAAAGGGGTATTTTCTAAGGGATGGCTTACTGATGCGAAAGTGGTCTCCCTTGGATATATCTGGGCATGATGATTGGAGCGTGGTTGATCAGATTGTGATGCCTCGTCGGTATAGGGACGAGATACTCTGTTTGGCTCATGATGGTCCTCTGGGTGGACATTTGGGGGTCAATAAGACGTATGACCGCATCTTACGGAATTTTTTTTGGCCAGGGTTGAAAAAGGACGTGAAACAGCACTGCAGGTGTTGTCACATTTGCCAGGTGGCAGGAAAGCCGAACCAATCGATTGTTCCTGCGCCTTTATATCCAATCCCTGTGGTCAGTGAGCCGTTTGAGCGGATTCTAGTTGATTGTGTGGGCCCTCTACCTCGGACAAGGGTGGGCAACAAGTTTTTATTAACAATTATGTGTGCGACTACCCATTTTCCGGAGGTGGTCCCTTTGTGTAGAATTACTGCCCCTGCAATTGTTAAGTCTCTCACGAAGTTTTTTTCGTTGTTCGGTTTGCCCAAGGTTGTGCAGAGTGACCAAGGTACCAACTTCATGTCGAAGGTTTTTGGTCAGGTAATGAAGTTGGTAGATATTAAGCATTGTTACTCCAGTGCGTATAATCCTGAGAGCCAGGGAGCTCTCGAGAGGTTTCACCAGACTTTGAAATCTATGTTGAGGACTTACTGCCTGGAGTTTGAAAAAGACTGGGATGAGGGAGTTCATCTAGTTATGTTTGCGGTGCGTGAGGTCGTGCAGGAGTCTTTAGGGTTCAGTCCTGCTGACCTGGTGTTCGCGCATACTGTACGTGGTCCGTTGAGGGTCCTGAAGGAGAAATGGTTGCAGGAGGATACAAAACGTAGTATTTTAGACCACGTCTGTACTTTTCGCTCTAGACTGAGGAGGGCATGCGAACTGGCAATGGGTAATCTTGCCTCTGCTCAGTCTAGGATGAAGGACTGGTTCGACAGGAAGGAGCCTGTGGAGGTTGATGGGTCGGAGCTATGTCCTTCTAAGCCTGTTTTGGCTGCAGTGGTGCTGCCCCCTGACACGGGTGGTGATGTGGGGGAGGCACGGTTGTCTGTGGCAGTAACGCAGGGAAAGCTGAGTAACTCTGAGGCTTTGGAGACGCTTCCCTTGCGGTTGTCTCATTTGACCGGCATATCCGTGGCAAGGATGATGTATTGGATGATGCATTGTCGCGCCAGTGATGTCTGTGTTACTGAATAGTTGCTGAAATTTGGTGGTGTTTTTTTAGTTCATTTTCAGAAACTTATTCAGTATCTTTGGGTGGGGGTGTTAGGCGCTTCCCCCCCCCCCCCCGGTGAATGCTATGTACTTACCTCTCTGTTTCTATCCCAAGTACAGGCCTCGTGGCTGTGAGTCTGGAATCGAGGGGTTAAAGGCTCCTGTACCCGATTGGCCCAGCTGCGTCAGGTGACGGGTGACTCATCTGGAGTATAAATACGAGAGCTTCCCAGGATTCTCTTCTCTTCGTCGTGGACTCTGACTGATGAGCAGTCTGTTGGTGGGGGCCGAGGCAGCCTGACCACATGGCATAGAACTTTGTGTATTTTCACCATTCCTTGTTATCAGATATTGTATTGGGACGGATAAGGGCTGACCTTAGAGTTTTCGTGTATTTTGGTTTCAGGGTTGTATCTCTTTGGGCAGGTTTTGGAATCTCCGGTTCGACGGCCCATGGTGTGGCTGGCTGGAGCATTGTTAAATTGTTTGTCGGTTTATCCATATCCCTGACTGGGTTGTTTATATCAGGTTTGAGTTTTGTGTTCCAGTGAATAATTAAAACTGTTTTTGAACCTGAACCTGGTTTTTGACTTGTGTTACGTGGCTCTGAAGTACTTGCATTCGGGAGTCGTAACAGTGGGTCTCCACAGGGCCCACGGCTGAAGCCTCCGAAGCCTCGCGTGTGTGTGTGAGTGTGTGTGTGTGAGTGTGCGCATGCGCGTGCGGCCGCCAAGAAATTGTGTCCCCCTGGTCCCCCCATGTTTTGATAGCGATTTCCGTGCCTGGTCACATGTACTGAGGTAGAGCGAAAAGCTTTTATTGTGTGCTAATCAGCCAGCAGAGACAATACATGAGGGCTAAGGGAATCAAGGTATATTGGGGAAAAGCCAGAATGGGGTACTGATTCTGGATGATCAGCCATGATCATGTTGAATGGCGGTGCTGGCACAAAGGGCCGAATGGCCTACTCCTGCACCTATTTTCTATGATGTTTCTATGTTAACCCTTACTACCTACATCAAAAATTCAATTAGACTGGCATGATCATCCCTGAACAAACCTATGCTAACTTTCCCCAATTAAGCTGTGCCCTGTGTGGCCAGCTGCAGCTAGGACTGTAAAATGGTGCCAAAATGGCACCTCCTGCATATGGACTCAGTGGGCTGTTCTATACTGACCAAGGCATTTGTACTTATGTACGGGGATAGTATGTACCTGGAACATGTGACAATAAATAAACCATTAAATGGATATTTATATTGTACCATTCAATTGAATTCATCAATTGGTCATCACTGCAGTTAAACTAACTAGCCTGTAATTTGTCATCTTCATACTTCCTTATTTAATCAGTGATATTATGTTAGCAGTCCTCCAATCCTCAGGGAGGATGGACATTTGTAATTGGAGCCTCCACAATTTACTCCCTTGTTTACTTGGACAGCCTGGGTTGCATTTCACATTTCACTGAGTTTCATTCACTCACTTTTAGATCATTTATTAAGATCTCTTAGTACATTACTGTGTTGATATTATCCCCTTCTTAACACAACAATGAGTATCACCCCTCTCTTTTGTGAAAACAGCTGTAAAATATTCATTCACATCAAAATACCTGTTCACATCTTTGGCCTCCAGACATTGACCCCTAATAAATCTTTCCACTTGCTTTTGTGATTTTATAAAAGATCTTTAGATTTTAGTTTAGTTGAGGTTTTTTATTGTCACGTATACCGAGGTAAAGTGAAAAGCTTTTTTCTATTTCATTTGTCAGTATTTTTTTTAATTCCAGCTATCTCATTTCTACTCTCGTCTGGGCTATCTATTTGTGTTACAAGTCCCCTTTGAGCTGCAGTTAAGGGGATTATTCGCCTTGCTGGTTGGGGGTTCTAGATTTCACGATAGCCCTTTTCTGTGAAGAAAATTAGTCGTCTCTTGCTAGCTTTAACTTCTCTGAGATTGATTTACTTTCAAGGAGCTATTTACAGTTCACTTGGGCTAAATCACTTTTCAGCCGTGTAAAACCAGTCTGAACTAAATTTAGAACTTTTACTCCTATTTCATCTTTTTTTCCCCCTCAGCCATCCGAAGTCTAACTGAAATACCATCGCTACTGGAACATTGCCCTCGCATTATTACCTCTTCCACCGGCCCAAATTAATTCCCTAAACTTTTGCACAATTGCCCTTTCCTCGTTGGGTTCCCGTTTGTTGGTTAAAAGTGTTCTGAGGAATTGCATGTCCTCGACTATTTTTTGTTGTTGTTTGCATTGACCATAACGCTGTTAAAACTAGGACAATGCCGTCCCCCCCTCTTCCCCCTCCCATCCCACGCCTACACGTGTCAGAAATCCGGCTACAAATTAGTTCCATCACGCTGGGAATCGCTGGAATGCAAAGTGTACTCCCAACTCTGTGATTGTAATTGTCGTTTAGTTCATCCATAAAACCCCGTTTGATCAACAAACCATCATCCTCGCGGTTGCGATTGTTCCTTTAACGAATGCCGATATCTTTTTCTTTTAATCCTCTTTTCTCCATCAGCTGAACAGCCTGTCACCAGGAATTGTGTTTCATCGTCAGTCGTGTCCCTTTGCGTCCCGCTTCACAATACTTAAACTAGCCTGCGCTACCACCCCTAAAACAATACATTCGGTAGAATTATGTGTTAGAAGCCTCTCAAGGATTCTTCAAACTTGTGGTTTGAATTCATTAGAAATTAAACATGTGATATTAAAACGATTATAATACAGCAATACCAATGGAATAGCTCTACCTGTATGTGTGGCTTGATCGTTTCCGTGTATCTGATTTAATTGGACATTACGCAAATAAAGTAGTGCATTGTATTTCGGTACATGTGACAATAAGAAACCCAAACTAATTTGTTGAAACTGGTAATGTACTTTTTCTCACTGTTGGTGGAGGGGTGGGGGAGAGGGGTTGTTAACGACTCCAGCATTTGTGTGTACCTTACTGTTAACGATTCTATCCGCCCCATGGGTCAAAAGTAATTTCATGTTTGTTTTATTTAAAGCCGTTGCTTAACATAATGGGTGTTATTACACAATACACGTATGTGCAAGTTGCCTGAGAATTATAATAGACTCCAGATTTGCATTTACCTGCTCCATTCATGGAAACCCACTGTGTTTTTGTATTCAGTTCGATACATTGTTCCGACGATATATCTCCAATTAGCCGTTGTTTTTGCAACAAGATTAAAATAAAGAATCAAATTGGATATGAAATCCCTTCTATCCTCCTTGCTTTTGCTCGGATATTATTCATGAATTTTGCACGCTTCATACTGAAGGCACAGTTTATAAATCAAACCATGAATTTTCGTCAACTGCACGGAAGTTTCAGTTAACGTTTAAAATGTAATTGTGGTATAAATAACCAAATAAATAAATGAATAGAGAGAAGAAGACGCTATGGAAGTGTGCATTGTGCCCAGCGAACGTCGGCAGAGCGAAGAGGTATTATTGCTGCAGTCCAGAATAGTCATCTGCCTGTACTCGTTATTGATGATAGCAAGCTTGTCTCGCACCAACATTTACTGCAATTGGGTAGATGTGCGTGAAAGGAGAACTTGCCATTTAAAAACAAGTGAAGCTCCTTTGCCAGTTTGTCAATTCCGTCCTTTCAGTCGGTCAATGTGTCAGCGCTCACACTTGTTCAACCTACAATTAACAGCGTACAGTACTTGCGCTCAACTCCCCTCAATACTTACATTTACCAAACATCAGCATCTCCGATTTCATAGGTTGCATCTTATTTTAACTTAAATGTGTAAAGCGAAGTAATTGAAAAGAATTCAATTTGCAAAGACCCATAACCGCGCGGCCGGCCCGTGTGAATCGTTCCACTAAAACGCTGGAATTCTTTCGCGCAGTTCTTTCGAAGTCAGTTGGTCAAAACGTGTGACAAACCTGTGACCAAATTACAATGACTGTGTAATTCGCGTACATCTAATCCGAAAACAGGTTTGCACCATCAACCCCACCCCTACCCCTACCCTCGCCCTTCCAAATGCAATCCCATGATCGCAGCATTAGTCAGGTCAATACTTAAAGCATAGGGTAGACATTAGCCGCGGCATTTATCAGCGCTTCTGCAGGAAACATCGGAGGCAGCACATGTTCGCACTTCCAACACCAGTAACTCGATACCTCCCGCAGGCATCGGACAGGGGTATAAACAATTGACTTCTTTATACATTAGTTGGAACCCGCTGGTTCTGTTACACAATATAACTTTATAGTTTATTAAAGTGCTCTTCAAAGGTTAGATTTATACAGGCAATAAAGTTCAAAAGGTGAATAGCACAGCTTAAAATAACTGTCAACAAATATATCATACTGTACTCCAACATGTATTCAACATGTGTGCTAAGTCTTGTATATTACAGTAATCCATCTCAATACACCTTGCTCTCTTCATCCAAGACCGTTTATCGATGAAGGCTTTAGATTTAAAATATTATTTGTTTGTGTCATCTTATCAGGAGCTTCCATATCGAACATTTCTGCACCAAATAGCATCGCTGCCTATCCAATAAATCTATAGGACTTTATGAATTATAATAAATCCTGCCGTTTATTTCCAAACGTCGCATCTGCAGAAGGGATCGGTGGCGCGCACGATATTGAATCTTGGCGGATGAGGCTATGGAGAAAATGCCATTCATGTTGTTAACAACAGTACTAAAAACCTTCCACTGCACGCAAAAGAGAGCAGTGGATATAAATACAGCGCGGTTTCACCTACCCGAGTTCGTGCTAGGTTAGGGTTTAATTTTGCGCACATAGGCGGCTTTGACATTTTCCGTGAGCGCAGCCGATAAATTGCTCCCGAGGAGCCAGACAAGTTTCCATTTAGCTGTCTGATTATGGTTAATTAGTCCGTAAAACAAACATTATTGCCATTTAATTGATGCATGTTTTTTTGTTGTTGAAACACAACCAAATGGAGTTAACCCGAATGGAGTTAAACCGCAAACATTGCCCAACTTCCAGTCCAGACCACAGTTCGCACTCCATCCTGTTCACTCAGAGATTCCTACACGTCAACTTGCACGGCTTGGGGACCGCTTGTTACGTGACATCTATTTTATCTGAGCGCGGAGTCCGAATGTCATCCCAAGTGACAACATGGAAAGTTTTCGTGTTCTATGTTATCCACTTAATTAGAACCCCCTGGTAATGAAAGGTATTGGACAGAAGCTAATATATATATATATATTAATTACAAAGCCTCGATACCATCCAGCAGGCGCGATTGAGACCTTGTCTCACCAAATTATCATTCACTCTGTGTTACCTGAAGGCAAATTACTGTGATGCACCTAGTTTCTATGTTTCTATGTTATTTTGCTGGTCATTCATAAAAGTACGCGTCAGACACTACATTCGCGTGAATCGCGTCTATCTCGATTCTTCGTGCTAATATTAGTCGATATTAACACAATAAAGATAGGACTGGAAACGAGAAACTGAAATTCGAATAGGCTGCAAGGAGCGCGTCCCGCGGTTGTGTTTAGTGTCCGTGGTTGGATGTTTCACACAATCCAGCGACAGCGGCCACGAGAGGTTGTGAGACCGGACAAAACGGGTGAATAAAGCGGCAGATACAGTGAAACACCGCTGAAGGGAATGAGCGAGGGTCTGATGTCAGAAAACGTAATCTGTAAAATACACACAGAGAGAGAGCCTGGTATTTGATTTGATTCCTCCCTTTGCTTAATGTTTTGTTAATTACACAATCGCAAAGTTTTACTGAGATGTTTAAACTTTCAGATTTTGAAATGGTTGAGATCATCAAGATTACGAAAAACTTTAGTTCCCAGCGTAATGAGTGCAAAGGGGATGGAGATTAGAAATGTCATGTGTTTTGTCAAAGGTCGACCCTGTATAATGACAATGTTTCTGTTTTTATTTCTAACGCTTCTAACACAGTTTGTGTCACCCTTGTGTTTACAATGACTCCACTGAGTTGCTGTGTGGAGCAGTGTACAGACCCCCAGCCCCACAGGAAACTCCATCATTTCTCTCGTCCGTCGTTATGACAACAGAGCGAATCCAGTGAAATAACACCCCGTAAAAGGAAAAGGTGACATTAACTCTTGCAGTCAACACTTGGTGAATTAGGAGTGTTCATCGCATTATTTTCAGCCTTGCCACCGGGACTGTCAACACAAGCCAATAAAGGGGACTGGAATTACTTCCAAGTTCTGGTCACTTTTCAGCGTGGAGATTGTAATCATGTGTCTCCAGCGATAACTAATATAATTTATTCACCTTGTGTAATGTCAAAATATGATCCAGTTTCTGGCTTGATCCAACATTTAGCTTCCTCCAACCTATAATTGCTCGGTAGTATTAAAATAGTATTTTAATGAATATGTGAGATATCGCGCTACCGTTAATATCCCGTTTTGTGAAGAATGCAACACTGCATACTTCACCAAACGGGATATAACGGCAGCGGGATATTTCAGGAACTGCATCCCTAATAGAAATTTTCGAAATCGATACATTTGATCAACTGATCAAATCTATCGATTTCGAAAATATATATTAGGGATGCTATTCCTTAATCAAAAATGGGAATCAACTTTTAACTCAGAAACGGGTCCATCTAACAGGTTGCTGGTTTATTCGTGTGTCTTCCTGTAGATTATATATGTCGCAGAAAGCCAGGAGTTCCTCGGATGGTTCTATTTTCCAGCAATCAATCTTCTAGCAAGAGAATCGACCTACTGGAAATAAAGTCCAGTAATTCAACATGTCTGGGAGATCCCGTTCTACCTGTATAGTGCATGCTGTACGATTCAATGGGGAGGGGGTAGAAACGAAAGTCTGCGTGTGCACTTCAGTGAATTCATATCATCAACGTTACTTTTCCGCAAATATATATTTAATCTTTTATATTTGGGGAAAAAAGATGCAGTGGGGTTGTTTAAATCGGACAAAGTAATATAAACATGTGAGCAAAATAGAGCAATCGATAGAAATGTGAATTCACGGGAAGTTTTATATGTGGCAGCCTAAAATAACACAGTTGTAAGCTTTGTAAACAATTAGCTACCAAATGAGCCATTTCTCGCGTTTTTCTTTGAAAATATTATTGAACATTTCAAGTCACCGATTAAAATATTATCAGTGATACACTTGTTAAGAGAAAAATAAAGCGAAAATGTACCAGGTCACTTTATTTATAACGGAAATGTTATTGCTGGAAGTGAAATACGCGCTATATTTAGGAGCGGCAGAACAGGCAGAGCCAGCCTCTCGCTGCACTGCCCTGGAACATGGATAACGCATTCAGTCTATGTTCGCAGACTAGGCAGCGCGGCTGGGAAACATGAGTGACGCTGTTTATTCAGGTTCTGGGGTAGAGCCATCATCAGGGTAAATAGAAGAGAGGCGAGCGTGGTTCGTGCGGTTTCAGATCAGTCTGACTGACAGCGATGTGAAATGGGAACGGTCGTGAGGACAGGAGCTGGACTTCTTCTCGCTCTTATCGCTTTACTGCTGTGACCGGATCTTTCTGACCAAAGCCAGGTGAAGTCAACGTGTTTCTGCTTTGTTTGCTAATGTTGATTGGGAGAGTAAAGAGTGCACGACAATCTCGGCGCTATTGCTTGTTCTCTGCACAATGTGATGGGGATTTTAGAAAACACTTCGGGAACATGTTGTATTTTGCAAAGTGGGTCTGAACAGGGGTTGGCGGTGGTTGTGGGTGGTTAGTTGTGGCAACGGAGGCAAATTGTTGGCTGGATCCTGGCGAATGTTCACGGGAAGTTCTCGGTCCGGCCAGCTGATCGGCGGGACCGCCTGCGGGCTAAAGATTAGTAACTGCTCCAGAACACACGACAAGCTTTAAATCCTTCAACCCGGAAGGATCGCCAGATATCTACAGTCCCCGCAGTGCTGGTCCATCCAACCCCCATTCTGAACAGAAAAATCAGCTGACAAAAGCAAACTCGGGTGAAACGGGGGCGCGGGTAACCAGCGGAGTGAGGGGGGGACTGCGAAACAACGGGACCATTATCTAATCTTCGCGGAGGAGACACGTGTCGGACCATCTCTCTGTCTGGGAACTAACCAGGGGGGAGGGGGTGCTTGCTTACAATCCACTGTCTACACTGGGGGACATTGCAAACTCTCCCCACAACCTCGGTGGCCTGTGCGCTTTGTGTGTGATACTCCTCAACCTTGTCCAGATGTTCTTATCTAATCATCGGTTCTGAATGGAAGCTCTGTCTAAGTCAACCCCGCGTTCAGTTCTAACACAAACGTAAGAAACATTAATCATTGCTAGCGTTTTTATTGCTACGTTTACAAGGCTCGCGTTGTCCTTCAAATGGGCCAGTGGCAGATAGTCGGAGACCAAACTTTTCACTTCAAACCCCTGGACTCACAGTTGCTTCCCCCCCACCCCCCACCCCCCCCCCCCCTCCCGAGTCAAGTTTTTACCCCTCTGTTTTATCTGTTGTGATAAAGAGAACAAATTAGGCGGAATGTAGATCGTCCTCAACATTGTTTTATCAAAATGCATAACTTGGTGAAGGAACTCAACGAGTCAGGCAGCATTTGGGGAGGAACATGAATAGTTGACCCGTTGAGTTCATCAATCATTCTGTGGTCTGCTCAAAATTTCACCATCTGCAGCCTCTAGTGTCACCGAGTTGTTCTAACAAGTGGCTTTAGTTCATTTGTCACACGCGTTTACTTAAATGCTGTAGTTGACTCATTTTGAGGTTGCTCGCACCCCCCCCCCCCCCCCCCCCCTCCCCCCCAGTTCGCATTGGGCTGGGGATAATTGTTTCAATTGGGATGAGATAATAATTTAATCCTTGTGAACTAAACTCAGTGAGTGAAAATCTGGCCGATTAACGAGACGCATTTCCCCAGTAAACGGTTTCATCTGTAAATCTATGTTCGCTATTTTGAGGTTTGTAAACAAGACGGCGTGTAAAACCCAACTCTCATCTGCCGGCGAGAATGAATAGCAAGGCCTTTCACTTGTGTTTCATTCTATCCCTAGACACCGGCCGACCCCTTCCTTTGTGCATAGAGTGAACTTAGTCTTCATTTACAAGCCGGACTGCACCCCTTGAGTTTTATGTTAATCTATGATCTGGTTTGATTTTTTTTTTTTGCATTCAGTGAAGCAGGGTCGGCCTTCCATTCATTATACAGAACAGGCAGTGGCCCCGGAGCGCGCAGAAAGATGAACACCATCGTTTTCAATAAATTTGCCAACCAGGTTCTTTTCGAAGAAAAGGCAAATGAGGTGGAGAGGAACAGCAGAACGTACATCGAAGTGATGGAGGAACAGCACCGGGAGCTAATGATGCCGGACAGCCCGTCTAGCAGAAGTCAACGGGGTCTGCGGCACAGGAGGTCAGGGTACGACCATCTTCACAATATAAGACCTGTATTAAATCACTACATTTGACGGGCTGCAAAAATGTTTGCGGCAGGGGACATAGATTGAGCGAACCATGAACGACACTCTTGCACTGTAAATAGGCTTTGGACAAAGCGACATTGACGGAGAGGTGTTAGTGGTTTTGTGTGTATCTCGGCGTTGTGCAACGGCACCCTCTTCCCCAAATTAAGAAGTCACGCGTTCACCGCGTAGAGAAACTAGAACAAGATGTGCACACTATCTTGTTATACTTGGGTAAACCTATACACGACGTTTTAAACCGTTTATTTATTTTTTTCAAATTGACTGCTTCAGCATATTTCACAACTGTGTGAAACTATCTGCTTGGGGAAATGATTGCGAGATCCTGAGCAGACCAGAGGTGAAATAACAATTTAAGAATGTGAACTATTAGAAATAGTTATGTTCTAAATAACTAAACGTATATATAGGCAACCACGTTGCACCTTTCAGTTAAAAGATCGCCGAACTGAACGCGTAAAATAGTGCTCATGCCTCATTGCATAAATAAGGCAAAGAAGGGGGATACAATGGAAGAGCTCAACCAACATTGACATTTTAACTGCTCGGATTTATTTAGCCAGTGTAGCTTTTCCACAGTGGTCGACCACAAACGTAAACATCCTTCCCTACGTGGTATTGTAAAACCTTTAAACAATTTAAGTACGATGAAATATTATATAAACATACACAGGCTTGCAAATAATTGTTATCTGGTAATATTTTTGTTAAGTCTGTGTAATATATTTCAGTTCCAACGAAAATACATATCAAATCAAAATTACCTGTTTTTTTAATTATAGGCCGTCATTATGGGGGAGTTTGAATATTATTCTGGTTTTATAGTATATATCATCCCCTTAGCGTTAATGTCAAAAGCTTGTAGAAATCCACTGTTAGAGTTACCCGCGTTACTTATGCAATATTAGGATATACAGATATTTGATGACAGTGGTTGTGGGTCGCATATGTTGCAGTGCGCAAGTTTAATAACGGCGCGACAGTCTGGCTATGTTCAAAGAGACATGTTTCGTCAGAGGGACCAGAGCCAGGATCAGCAGCAACTGGACATCAGGGCCAAGGATTCGCAGCGACATCTACAGGTCTCGCCTCGAATACAGTCACATTTCTCCTTACCGATCTCATACACATATTGACTGCTTCCACCACGCGTAATGAAACGTTCCCGCATCCACGTCCCAGTTGTATTGATCTAGAGGTGACCTAGAGGCCACACGGGAATGTCTGTCTGCGACCATGTCCGTGCCTTGATCAAAACACAAATTATATTTCACATGTTTATTTAGCTTTTTCCCCAATTGTGTTTATTATTGTCGCGTGCACTAAAACTACACCGACTTTAACATGACCTGAAGCTGTGAGATGCATTGTACATACAACACAAATTTCCAAAACAAGTGTGTAGGGAGGAACTGCAGATGCTGGTTTACACCGAAGATAGACACACAAAAACTCAACGGGTCAGCCAGCATCTCTGGAGAAAAGGAATAGGTAATGTTTCTGGTTGAGACCCTTCTTTCTTTAAACACAACGCCAGAAGCTGAGTTATGCCATCGTTCTGAACCGTGCAAAACACAGGGATAGTCCCATTTACACGGAGCCTCGTCGTTCAGTGAGAAACCTCACAAACACTTCGGCTCCAACGAATGTACTTGGATTAATCTATTGTCATAGATTGCAACAAGCACCATGAACTCACAACGTGTAGAGAGAGGTACTAATTCTAATTTCAGTAACGGCTGAGTACTTACATTTTAATTTTTTTAGATCATCAGCGTCTACCGTTTTTATTTTCATTAAACATCGATGCGCATTTTGCGTTCATCCAATCCCATTTGTTTTTTATCTGTACGGAATAATTGGAAAAATACCAAGCTTCCTGACGATAAAATGGACACAAAGTGCTGGAGTTCCGGCGGATCAGGCAGCATCTCTGGAGAACATGGATAGGTGAAGTTTCGGGTCGGGACCCTTCCTCAGACTTCTGACCCTCTGAGTCACTCCAGCACTTTGTATCTTTATTGTAAACCAGCATCTGCAGTTCCTTGTTCCTACGTAACGATAAATGGGTTGGATTTAAGTCTATTTTCTCATTTAAAGCGAGAATGTATTGCTGTGGTGATTTGGATTTTTTCCGTCAGGTCCGACAGGCGTCTTCATCGGGAGAATTGGCTCAAGTTTGATTAAAGAAGAAAGTTCTGTTAGTATTTTCTTTACATAATGTGCGATTTGAACGTATGTGGATGGCTGGTTATCAATGAGCTATTTCTGATGTTTGATCCAGCACCTCACCTTGACACACAATGATTAATAGAAAAGCAAACAAGAAACTACAAATGCTGGAAATCTGGAACTAATCAGAAAACGCTGGCAATACTCAGCAGGACCCACACCTGGGAATTCTAAATACAGTTTCACGTGGAAGTGACCCGATTAAAGCTGATCGACTTGAAACATTAACTGTATCTCCAACTCCCCCCCCCCCCCCCCCCCCCCCCCATCTGACGCGTGTTTCCAGGCGGTATTATAAAGTTTATTTCAATTTAGTTCTGTTTAGTTTATTGTCACGTGTACCGAGGTACAGTGAAACGCTGTTTGTTGCGTGCTAACGTGACTGAAAGACAATACGTGATTACAATCGATCCATTTACAGTGAAGAGATACACGATGAGAATACCGTTTAGGTACAATTCAAGGGAATAACGTTTAGGAAGGAATAACGTTAGAAAATGTGTAGGAAGGAACTGGGGATGTTGGTTTACACCGAAGGTAGACAAAATGCTGGAGTTACTCAGCGGGTCAGGCAGCATCTCTGGAGAAGAGGAATAGGTGACGTTTCGGGTCGAGACCCTTCTTCAGACTGATGACCTTGGTCCGCTGAGTTACTCCAGCATTTTGTGTCTAGGTTCTATGATCACAATTGCTGTTCTTTACATTTATGTGATAAGTAATATCTGAATATTGTGGGGATGCACTATCTAGGCGTGCAATGCGCACACACACACACACGGTGGGTTGCAACGTGTGTTGCTAATTTGCCGAGCATGTTCTATTCAATATACACGAATGATGTGCGGAACATAGTGCGGGAGATGTGTTTTGTATGAGCCTTTATCTTGGTGCAGCATTTAAAATGCTTCCGTTTTCAGTGGACTCATTGGTTTGGTTGCCTTCGGCGGGGTTCTGTTTAGTGGTGACTGACGAGTTCTCATTTGTTATTCTGTGTTGCTTGCAGCTCTCGGCAGGGCGGTGGAAAAGTCAGGCACAAACGACAAGCTCTTCAGGATATGGCTCGACCCTTGAAACAATGGCTCTACAAACACCGAGACAACCCCTACCCGACCAAAACGGAAAAGATTCTGTTGGCCCTTGGATCCCAGATGACCCTGGTACAAGTAAGGCCCTTTCTTTCTCTCTCTCTCTCAACCACAGATTCTCACCGACATTTCTGCCCTTAATTTCACCCAGAATCACCCATTCAAGAGTATTCAATGATCACATAAACTGACAACGGAACAATTAAAATCTTACTTGCAGCAGCTTAATGTACACGTGCACAGATAATGCACAATAAACAAAAAACATAAGATAATAACTAGCGAAATCACGCGACTACAAAAGGAAGGGTGTTTCAGTTTGTCACCTTTATCACACTGGAAGTCCGAGTTTATCATGCGTTTGCCCAATGGCAATAGCTCCCATCCTCGCTTGCCCCTACTTCGCCCAAATATATACTGCAGGATCAGAGTTAAATAGTGACACTTCTGGGAACTGTGCGCTGAAAGTGGAGAATTGTTGGACGGCGACTGCAACTCCGAGACTACATGACCATAATGCACGGGCAGTTCGGATGTTAACCACCCCAGCCAACTCTTCCCCCAATTTTTAAACTGCGAATCCTTGTCTTGGATAAATCATTCAATTGTCATTATTTTAAGACATTAGACATTAATTTTGAATCTGAATGTAAACTCTTAGTGTAGAGACATCGGTTTGTTGGACATACTATCGCACCAGAAGTTGGAATACTAAACTAGTGTTCATATGTGTGTAGGAAGGAACAGCAGATTGCGGTTTACACCGAAGATAGACACAAAATGCTGGAGTAACTCAGCTGGACGGGCAGCATCATTGGAGAAAAGGAATAGGTGACGTTTCGGGTCGAGACTGATGAACCCACTCCATCCGATTCCTTTTCTCCAGAGGTGCTGCCTGACCCGCTGAGATCCTTCAGTCAGTTCAGTTTATTGTCACGTGTACCGAGGATCAGTGAAAATATTTTGTTGACTCCAGTATTTTGTGTCTATTTTTAGTGTTCATTTATGATCCCACCTAAACCAAAGCAAACTATATCCAGAATGTAGGTGGTTAAGAAGTAATTGTTTGATCTTCGGTGACAGTTTCACTCACAGAGTTAAATGAAGACCGATTGCTCAATGCAGATACAGGCGAAATCCAGGCTGGACCTGTATCTGGCAGCTTCACAGTTACAATTCAACTTAATAGAATGCAAATTAATCCTGATCTACTTTATTCGAACAAATCCTTATGCTGACTTCAACCTCTGAGAGTTCCTTCTAATGTAATACGTTCTGGACAGTCTATATTTCTGCTGTTTTTGTTCGTGTATTTATAGGAAATCATGAGTATTGAATATAGTTGCAAAATATGAATAGGAACAGGGGAGAGAAGCAGACAGAAAAAAATTCGCGACCCACTAATTTTGCTTTGAATTAAACCATGTTTGGGGATTTTCTTAAAGTCCTGTTATTTCCACCCCCCGTAATCTGACTATCATTACTATTTAATGTGATCTTGTTAAACTCTGTACGGATAATACGATTATTCCGCGTTTCAAGCGGCCAATTTACTATGATTACTTTTATTTTAGTACAGAATATCGTGCTGAAACGACCCCTTTGTTACTGTACATTTGCCGTGGGGATTACAGCTGAGAATGTACCCGTTAAGATAATAAATGCTTGTAACATGCTCTCTCCAACTGCAATGCAGATGCTGAATAATACCAGCTACAGCGTTGTACGGAAACGCGTTGAACAAACTATATATTGTGCAGAAACATTGCTCCAAGAGGACACATCTTTTTCGTTACCTTTCTTTGTGGAGAGGTTTCATCCAGTCCATGAAAAGTTTTATCGTGCAACTGAAGTTTATCTGAATATGACCATTAAGCAATTATATTCCCGGTTGTACAAATATAAGAACAACTTAACTCATCAACGCTGAGCCGGGAAGCAATTGCCCCCCCCCCCCCCCCCCCCCCCCCCCCCACCCCGTCAAGATCAGGCAGACCCTTGACTTCAACCTATTTCCTGCATCAATCCCATTGCCTTGAATCTGCTAATACCCCCCCCCCCCCCCCCCCCCCCAAATGGATTTATAAAGGATATTACACCGATACACTATGCTGTGTACGTTTTCTGTGACAATGCACAATTTCATGATAAACATTGTCTACTTTTAAAAGCGCATGCTTAGAACAATTTTGATTAGAGAGGAGGTTGTGAAGAAGGGTTTCGGCCCGAAACGTCGCCTATTTCCTTCGCTCCATAGATGCTGCTGCACCCGCTGAGTTCCTCCAGCAATTTTGTGTACCTGCTTAGAACAATTGCCTTGGTTGCATTAGTTTAGATCGGGTTGGTTTAGTTTGCATCGCCAAGGGTGGGAACCAAGGTCCTTTAAGTGTTCCGAAGTTTGAATTCCATTCACATCCTTCCTAACCCTAAACCTCCTTTCAACCCACGACTCTCTAATTCGTCACATTAGTTGTCAGCGTTCAAACCACACCATGAGCAAGAACCACTGACAAATTGCTAGGTGTAGGAAGGGACTGCAGATGCTGGTTTAAACCGAAGATAGACACAGGTTGCTGGAGTAACTCATCGGGACAGGCAGCGTCTCTGGAGAGAAGGAATGGGTGACGCTTCGGGTCGACAATATACAATAGGTGCAGGAGTTGGCCATTCGGCCCCTCGAGCCAGCACCGCCATTCAATGTGATCATGGCTGACCATTCACAATCAGTACCCCGTTCCTGCCTTCTCCCCATATCTCCTGACTCTGCTATCTTTTTTTTTTTTTTTAATATTTTATTTTATTAGAAGTAAGTACAGTCATATGGCACCAAAGTGCCTAATATATATTTTCATAATACATTTTATGTACAACTTCTTTTTTTTTTTTTTTTGTTACACTGAAAAAAGATTAGAATAAGAAAAAGAAGTTAGATAGTAAAGGATAGAAAGATGTGAAATATATAGTGTGTGAAAAAAGAAAACGAGTAAATGAAGAAAGTTGAGAGAGAGAATAGAGAAAAGAAAAGAAAAAAAGAGGAGATCATTATTTATAGTCTTGACCAACCCTCGTCCAGTCCTGAAACAGTTATTTTTTACAATTGTGTTGCACCATATGATTCCAAAAAAACGACGAATGGAGACCAACTCGTTATGAATTGGTCTGATTTATCCATTAGGAGGAATCGCATTTCCTCAAGATGAGCGGTGTCCAACATACTTACAATCCACATTTTATGACTCTGCTATCTTTAAGAGCCGAAACGTCACCCAATCATTTTTGTTATATCTTTTGAACATGGTTTGAAACTTGCTTTTTGATTGCAATGGCATCTTACATATTCACTCGGTTTCCTCGGATTGATTTGGATTATGAGACGATTGTTTGAAAGCAAACGTCGTCCCATCCGCTTTATTTCATCTTTTAGTGTAGACACTTCCATCAGTAACAGCTCGTTGATGGGAGATGCGGTTTCCCTGGGGGGTTTCACGCTATTCGAGGTTAAGGCAGCATCGTTTAATATTCATATTGCAAAAGCAACATCATGTGTTAGTGAGTAAAAAAGAACAAACCAAATCTTGTTTTTGGTGGAGGAAGGAAGGGATTCTGGACAGCTGTATTTCAGGAGTGAATCTGTTCCTCCATTGCTTAGTTGATTCTCCGGCTGAATAATCCAGTGAAATGCTTCCGTGACAACTGGTCCTGCAGTTTGTAACTCTGCCCATTTTCGCCCCATTCTCGTCACTCGATACCCTGCACCAGCAATTACCCATCCCATCTTACTTCAACGCCGCAGCCCAGCGTACCTGCCTCTGCAAACTTGGCGGAGAATTAGCGAGCAACTCATATTTCAATGTAGATAAATCATCATAAACCAGAATCGCGCGGCTTAGGGCGAATTCAAAGAGGGGCGATGGTTGTTATTCCAGTTTATTGACAATTTATTTATTCAGCTCTGGAAGGGCACGTGGCAATAAAACATGCAAAGGCTAAGTTCCTGTAAAGGCAAGGAATGAAAACAGACAAAGTTAAATACAGAACCAGCTGTGGGTACGTGCTCTAACGGAGACAAGTCCTGGATGAAATATAATGTTATGCAATAAAATAATAACCTCGTAACTGTCGCTGTAGATGTTTCCACTAATTTATCCTTTAATGCAATCCTACACGCATGGCAATCTCCATATCACGGTTTTTAAGCACTCGGGTCAAAGAAAAAGAAGGATATTTAAAGCACAATTGCCTTGAAATTAGTGGCTTTGAATAACACGGCGCAGTGTTCCCACATTATCCCCCCCCCCCCATGTCACATCAATACACATCCAAAATCCGGTGTATATCCGCACAGCGGCTGAGCAATCCGGCGAGAAGCATGAAGTATTCACACCGAACTAATGTCGAGTCTTCTCAGCCACCTGTGTTCACTTTCCTAAAGAGAGGTTTCTCTGAGGGTTAATCCCCTTTGCTTCACTGATCCCCACATAGCCAACCCAAGCCTCCCAACTGAATTTTCCATTCCCCGTCTTTTGACAGCTGACAATTAAAACCAAACCCATTTAGGCACCTTCATGATTACATTTCTTTTAGCTAATTTTACATTTCTTGGTCCCACCCTTACAGGATATTACTTGCATGTTTTATTACATGTAATAATTGTGACGGCCCAGACCGGATTGAGTGGTGTAATTTCCTATTTTGTTTCACCTCCTCTCAGTAAAAAATCATCCGCCACTGACTATGATTAACACAGGTGGTGCCTTGTATTAATATTTTTTTTGGTTGAAATCAGATAATTAACTATTAACTACAGTTTTTGATGCCACATGGATTTGGCTTAATATCAATGCAGTAAAAATTGTACAAAATACAATTTAATCAGACTTACAACTTACTAATACAATAAGCCAGACAGATATATATTGCCCATATTTTGTTTTAACTTGATCCTAAGGTAGTGCTGTTATTTTTAATATTTTTATTAATTCTTTGTGTCAAATTTCTGCCTCGTCCTTAAACGAAACTTGCATTATATCTGACCATGTTTAATTACATCAAAATTACCATTTCGTATATTGGATTTTACATTTCAAAAATTAGAAATTTATTGTACCTTGAGCCAACAATTTTCGATAAAATTTTAGTTTCTTGTCACTTGTAAAGAATCTTGCAGTACTGAATTCACGACAGCTATAGCGAGGTCCCAGATTTGCTTTATTTTTTTAGCTCAGAACTTCTTCCAATTGGCAAGACAGTGCATATTATTGGCTAGGTGAACTTACTTGCTCCCCCAGTGACCACAATCAGCATGAAGCCTTCCCTGCCACGTTCTACTGTACTATCTGCATGGAGCTCAAAGCAAATTCTGGGTGCAACAAGCAGCCAAGGAAAAAAAGCCTCATAGCACCAACATATGGTGCCATGAAATCTTATCTGTTTCACTCCACTCACTTATTTTAACCATTTCATTGTGGAGCAAAGACAATAAATAAAGTGCACATGAATTAAAGCGCATAGTTGAAAGGTGAAATGCCCTTGTGAAGAAGGTGTTGAAATGTATTCTGAAACCATGCTATTACTTTGGACCAGCTTAATGGTTAATGCTGTTTTGTTCCTTATATTTAGCTTCAGATGGAAAACCTATGTTTTAAGGAAGCTGAAGGCAAAATAATTGCATTTCACTTTCTTAAAAATCGAGAAGAAAAAAATTGGGCTTGTAGATGACAATCTTTTTAACAGAGATTTCTGGAAATCTTGTTGCCAAATGGCCATTCACTTTTTAAAAATATGCTTTTTCTAATAGGTTTCCAACTGGTTTGCAAATGCTAGGCGTCGCCTGAAGAATACTGTTAGACAACCAGATTTGAGCTGGGCCTTACGCATAAAGTTATACAACAAGTACGTCCAGGGCAACGCAGAACGCCTCAGCATTAGCAGTGATGACACATGTTCGGAAGGTATGGGAAATGAACAAAGTCTTTTGAGTTCTATATTCTTTTGCAACATGTTTTATTTTTATTTGGCACTGCCTTATTACAGAATGTTCTGTTATTTATGGATACAGGAGTCAATCTTCTGTCCAACAAGAGCTGTGTTCTCTGAAGGGAACGTAAAAATACGAGGCCAAAGTGCTGCATGTCTTGATGTGCATTTAAACTCAAGTGAATTTTTAAATGTGTCTGGGGCATTTTTGGCTGCTGATCTATAGGTTCCTTTCTTTTGGACGTATGTAATTAAAAGTCACACGTTGTTAATATTGAATATATGCTTAAGCCAGAGTATTATAATTAAAAATCTGTAAGATACATCCTTTGTGGGAGCAGTCACAAAAACAAAATTAATTGTAAAGTTTCAAATCAAATAGAAATTTGTTTTTCACTAAAACTTTCCCTGAGATTTAGTAAGAAAGTGGGTGAGAACATGCCACTAACTGAGGCTAATAAAAAGGCAAGCAGACCTTTGATTTTGACTCAAACTTAAGAAACTTATTTTTTGATTTTGTTTTTGCTTAAGGTCAACCAAAGGAAAACTGTGATTTATTTTTGTGAGAACACTTGGAAAATGAAAATTAATTTCATTATGTGTCGTAAGGATGATGAATTAATTGTTGATAGGAATGATAACAGTTTACGGATAAAAACATGAAAGATTGGTGCCTGCTTGTAGTTCCACAATTACAATTTCCGTTGCGATCCTGCATGCTTTTGTGCAGTAATTGAAATCCTGGAAGCAAACATGTCCTGATATTTCTTAGCAACTCTATCTAGGTCTTTCGCATCTTGAAACATCAATGATGATGGCACATTGGGAATGCTGTTACTGTTCACAATCAAGTGCAGAACTTTTATTATGCTCTCCTGTGCACCAGCATGATTAAACGGGTAGGATTATATCATGTCCTGCCCATTAGGTTTATATCCATTATTCGGATCATATCAATATCCGTTTTCAGTTGTAAGATTAACCTTTTCCCCCTTCCCTTGGTTATCTTTCCCAAGTTGAGCAATATTTTCCAACTTTTAGAGACTGAAGCCAGGTGTGGATCAGCGGAGCACTTTACAGGCTGGTAGTTGAGATGAGCTTTCATGAGTGGGAGAGTCAAGAACAAAGGGACAATTTGAGGTGAAGAAGTGAAGATTGAAAAATAATGGGGCCATTGTTTAAACACGTGCAGAGAGTGCACCTCTCAGAGGGTAGCGACTTTCTGGAACTCTCCGCTCTTGAGGTTGGTGGAAGCCAGATGATTCAATATATTTGAAGTGTAGATAGATAAATATTTGACCGATTGAGGAATGAATGGTTATGGGGGATCTGGCACAGATGAGGAGGTGAGGCCAGCATTGATGAGCCATGAGCATATTGACGGGTGTGCCAGGCTTGTTGGGTCTGGTGACCTACTCCCGCTCCTACATCTTTGCACTCTTGTCTTCTCACTCATGTGAAATAAAGATGGCAAATTTAAAATATCACAAATATAAACACATTTTTCCAAGGCCCTCACTAAATAGGTGGCTGCCAACAAATCTGATGCTGTACACTTTCTTCTGGTGGTTCTGCCTTTTGCAAAGTGGTTAATTGACCATTGGATTGAAAAACCAATGAGAACTGTGGCAGGACTGGTTGATATATGATGTGTTACCATCAATTCTTAAGTGAAAGATAATGACAATGGCAATCATAACAAAAGAAATCCTGCCGCTGGCTTTGGATCATGAAATCAATAGATCGATGAGGTGGCCTACATGATGCCAGGAGAGATGGCCAGGCTGTTAGTCAGTGTTGTTGATTGGAACAGGAGAATAAGAGTTGGCAGAAACACAGAACTGCTGCAGCTGCTCTTCAACATTTTACAATAAGTCTGTGCAGAACTTCAGCAGTGAAGCTCAACTCATGACAAACGTCAAGGCGTAAGCAGGAATTTAAGTCAGACAACTTCTGGGGTGGACCTTTGGGGTATAGCTACAATTATTTCTGGAGCCCCATGCTTCTGCTATTCTTAACCTCTCCCCACTGTTACTCTCAGTTGAATTACATGGAAAAGTTCAAATGCAGCACTGCCTTCTTATACAAGTTCAAAGGAATCTTAACTCATACAAGTAGATTAATTATTTTCTGCTTCAGTGATTACTGCCAATGTCATGATTTTCTTGCTCTAATAACAGTCCCTTATGCTAAATACATACAAAATAGAATTAAAGCACAACATTTGTAATTAAGAACCTTCATCAAGACAAAGGTGTGTAAAGTCAGTCAAGAGATATCCATTGGCATTCAATGCAGATGTTTCCACGGATATCTTAAACTATAAATACAGAATATTCAAAATAAAATTAATGCACTTCTATGACTGGAAATTTGTTTAAGTAATTTCTGCTGGTGAAAGTGCTTCCTTGTGTTAACAAAATATCAATGAATGTGTTTTCAACTTCACCAACATGTGTGTATTACATTTATCTTGGCTGGAACATAATGATAATATTATATGTGCATAATTAATAGAGGTGACCTAACAAAGACCTCTCCCTAAGTCTAAATGATATCAATTTTAGACTTCTGTGCAGGGGTCAGATTGCATATCTAAAGATTTTGAAAAGAAAAATTCCGCACAATATGGATTTTAGTTTAGAAAGAAAATATTCCTGTGGCTGGAGGAGAACTTGGCATATCAAGTAAAAGTGGGATCCAGTCTTGTGACGGTCCATTTAGAAACCAACAGCATGGGAAGAAAAAGGAAAATGTTTATGCTGGAGAGTTTAAAGATACACAGTCAAAATAATCTTACAGGTAATAATCCCCTGATCAGTTATGGAAGTTGCCTGTTATCAGGCAATTGAACCATCTTACCAATAATCAGAGAGTAGTCCTCAGTTACTATGTATCTCATTGCAGACCCTCGAACTATTAGATTAAGAACAAGAAAAGGGTATAACATTAGCTACTGGGATTATGTAGGGATTAGGTCTAGCAACTTTATACTTACAGTATATGAAGCGTTCACAATAAAATAGATGGTCTTTTTCACCGAAATATACGGCTTTGATCTAATAAATAGATCTAATAAAAATGATGTGATTGAGACTGACTGGGAATTAATATTTAACCAAAGATAACTGTCAAACAATGGATGCAATAGGAAAAAGTAGTGAAGGAAATATCCTGGACAATAAAGGATTGATTAAAGCAACCAAATGAAGTTCTCTATATTGTTTGGGAGATGCTAAGAAAGTGCTGGTGTGGTGAAGTGTTTGTTCCTCTTCAAAGTGATGATAGTGCTAAAGGACATGGATCTTCTAATAGGTTGGGGAAAAGTTTATATAAAACATATATAAAATGAGTTTATTAAAAAGGAGTTTATATAAATCATTTAAGATAATTACACATATAGATGTGCCAATGAACAGGCTATTTTACGTGTAATCTTGTATTGTGAGACCAGATCAATTAACAGAAGTTAGCCTCTGCAGAAGTGTGATCATAATATGATAGAATTTTATCGTTCGTTTGAAGGTGATTTAATCACAGCAAAAAACTGTTTTTTAAATCTGAGCAAAACAAACTCAGAAATGTCCATGGTGGATTGGGAAACAAGATTTAAAAAATAACTAGTTAAATAAAGGCAAGGAATGAGAGAATAATTCATAACTTATAAAAAATATAAATTCCCATAACAATTAAAAAAAACACCAGGGAAAGTGGCCTGATTAGTGCAAACAAGGGATGTTAGAGATAGCTTTAAATTATAGGAATAGGCTTAGAAGGTTGCCAAAAAAGCAGTAAGCCAAAGGACTTAGAGCATGTGTGTAAACTAGCAAGAGACATAAAAACAGATTTTAAAAGCTTTTACAGATATTTAAAAACTTGAGATTAGCCAAAATAAGCATATGTCCCCAAGAGGTAGAGACAGTAGAAATTATAATAAAGAAATTGTAGACATTGAACACTTTGTATTTGCATATCTGTACAAGGTACAGATAATGTTTGGGAACAGTGGGAAACCAAGTGTCTAATGAGAGAGAGAAATGTGAAGAAAATTATAATTAATAATTTGGTATGACTAATTAACTGATTTATATTTGGTGGCTAATTCATTACTAATCCAGGATATAGAAACAGAGATAATAGATGCATTTTGAACTTCCAGAAGTTCCGACACTTTTGAATAGTCCCCAGAGCTGGAAGAGAGCAAAAGTAACGTCAAGGGGTTGGGGGGGAGGGGGGGGGGGGGGGGGGGGGGGGGGGGGAGAGGAGCGGGGGAGGGAGAGAACAGTTTGCCTCAAATTTGTGGTAGCATTGTGATAGGTAGAGCACGTTATTTGGAAATGTTGTAACAGGCATGACGTGGTTGGGCAAAAGGACCATACATGTAAGAAAGGGGTATCATATTTGACAACGTTGTAACACTGAGGATAAATGAGTGCAACCACTGCACGTGGTGCATTTTCAGAAGTATTCAGTGAGCTGCCAATCTGGAAGTTCCGACACAAATTTAGGACATACGAGTGGAGAAATATATCAGCATGAGTTGAGTATTTAGTAACAAACAAATAGCAGTTAGCAGAAGTCAACACATCATTTTGGGGATGGTGGGCAGTGGCTGGGGGCAGGGTAGGTAATGCAGAATCTTGTACTTTATCCTAAACTGTTCAGTTTATCAGTGAATTAAATGACGGCCTGGGTGCTTTTACACTTTCTGAAGACACAAAAGTAATTGGGAAAGTGGGCCAGGGAGAAGGATGTAAGTTTTGTCCCATCCTTCCTTACTCTAACATTCCATTCCTTCATTGTTGTTGGGCCTGAATACAAGAACTTCCCTCTGAACGTCAGCTGACAGGATATTTATGGATGAGTAACAAATGTTAGGATTACCAGCAACATACAACCCCATAAATGAATAAGAAATAACGTTTTATACTTTAGACTTTAGAGATACAATGTGGAAACGGGCCCTTCGGCCCACTGAGTCCATTCCGACCAGCGCTCAACCCCGTACACTAACACTATCCTACACACTAGGGCCAATTTACACTTTATACGGAAGACAATTAACCTACAAACCTGCACGTCATTGGAATGTGGGAGGAAACCGGAGCACCCAGGGAAATCCCACACGTTCACAGCGAAAACGTACAAACTCCACATAAACAGCACTCGTAGCCAGGATTGAGCCGGGGTCTCTGGCACTGTGCGGCAGCAATTCTACCGCTGCACCACTGTTTCCACCATCCTTTCAGACAGTGCATTCTAATCAGATCATTTTGATCCATAAACAAATTTCTCTTCCTCTTGTGCCCTCTGAATACCAATCCTCTGTCAGTCAAAATCATTTAATTTCAAGTGTCATGAATGTTTAAATGTCATAAGCACTTGGAACAGAACAATCCATCTCGTACTTGCTATAGCTTTTCCAGGCACATCATTGCAACTATACACCAGTATTTTATTACAGCTATTCTTGAGGTGAACCCTTTCACTGATTCCTTCCTTCACCTTAATTGCTTTGTGGAGAACAACCTTCACTTGTCTAATTGAATTTTCTAATCCATCCTCTCTAATAAATTTCCTCTGGGCCCTTTTTAAAGTGTGGGCCCAGACAGGACACAACACTCGTGGAAGGTTTATATCTGTAATATATTGAGGTAAATAACAACGTACTTGATTTTGTCTTCTCTGCCAATGTTTATAAAGCCAAGAATCCTATAATAAAATGCATTTATTTATTTCATGCACCTAGGAACAGATTATTTAATTATTTTTTTCATACATGCTCTATCTTCTAAATCGTAGATGCAGAACATCCACCCAGGAACACTGCAGTTGGCGAATTCCACAAACCCCTTCAGGCTGCGATTAAAAAGGAAAGTCCCATTCTGAAGGCAGTTGGCAGGGCAGGCACACTAATCAATGAAGATTATGTGTCCCCACCAAAGTACAAGAGCAGCTTATTACATCGTTACTTGAATGACTCGTTAAGGCATGTCATGGCATCAAACGCCGCTATGCAAGCTGCCGACAGGAAAAGAAACCATTCCGGCTCCTTCAGCTCCAATGAATATGAAGAAGAATTAGCTTCGCCATCATCATCTGAAGCAGACGGGAACTTTGTGTATCGTACTGGTAAGGGTTTTGTATTTTTAAAAAACAACATTTAAAAAACGATTTAATGCGGGCAAAACTCCTTTTGTTACTCATTTCATGCCATGAGATGGTGACATTGGACATTCCAGGTTTGTGCACTTTGACTTAACGGAGCTGTTTTACACAAGTTGATCACTTGCCTGACCTCTGCTGAGGATAGTCACTACTCAAACAAGTGTTGTGGGAGTTGAGTCATATGCCGACCAAACTGAGAAAAAATGTTACGTTTTCTACAGTAAATTATATTATGCAGCATTCTGAGTTTTAAAACAACTCAATAGATTCCAATTACTTCTACCAACAAGTTTTTTTTTTCAGATTTCCTTAATCTCCATGCACAGAATCCTTGAAAGCTTAGGGCAATGTTTCCTAGCCAACAATTTAGAAAGTTATTTTTTCATACAATTATCTTTATGGAGGAGTTTAGCAATGAAATCAGCCGAGTGACCAGCTTCACTACAGCTTAAAGCTCAGTTTTAATCAATGGAACACGCTACTGTATAGGCTTCCCAGCTGTTTGTCTAAAGTGGACACCTAGATACCGTATGTTGTCTATCTGAGTTTATGCACGGACAGTGGCAATTCAGAACAAGGACTACTTGCGCCCATAAAATGTTGCTGAGAGAGGAGTTAAACTTATGGAGAAAATTAAGGGTGGAGGGAGTCATGTTAGAGAGAATAAAATATTCCTCATAGTAAGCATGTTTATGTTTAATTCCCCCACAGTAGCATGCAAAAGTGCACTAAAAAATATCAGACATCAACCCAAGGAAGAATACAATCATAGCATGACTGAGAGACCTACTGTGATCCCATAATATTGTGTGTACTTCTGTAGTGCTCTCGTTGAGCTCTGGGGGCTAGTGGAATCAAGGGATATGGGGAGAAGGCAGGCATGGGTTATCAGCCTGGACGATCAGCCATGATCACAATGAATGCCGGTGCTGGATCGAAGGGCCGAATGGTCTCCTCCTGCACCTATTTTCTATGTTTTTACGTTGACTTGCTAAACTGGCACAGATAATTTTCTTTTGAAGAATAGGTCACTTTGGCCATTTGTCAGTTCTGCTGATATGATTGTAAATCAAAAAATCCTGTTGTATTCACTCTCTTAGCTGGGTAGAAAGCCATGAAAATATAGTTATTCTCCAGGATCATGATACTTGTACCAACGTAGCCCCGGGAAATCATTTGTAGTATTTGGTTTTAAAGTAAGAATATTTTTTACATTCTTAGTAAGGAGCCAAAGTTAAGGTCTGATATTTTTTCATTGAGTTTTCTTGTCAATGTTTAATTAGTCTGGAGTAAAAATGTATTCAAGTAGTCAATAATGATAGACTAGAAAAATGTGGAGGAAGTACTTGAAGCAGGAAGTTTCTGCCCACAGGAAATGTATGAGTTCCCTTTAAACAGAACTGGAGTATTGGGCACATAAAAGTTTTAATTCATGAACCCAGCCAGACATTATTTATGTTTCCAGGGTACTTATGCAATTTTTTCAAATACTTGCATTCATCATAACTGTGGAATATTGGGGCAAATTACAGCTTAACACTTCCTTAAAATAACATCAAAATATGCTTATAGCTAAATTAATACAGTAGCTGGAAAATTATTCATTTCTGGTTAAAGTACACGAGTGGTTGAAACCTCCATAAAAAGTCAGCACACTACTGCTGCAACTGTTGACTGTGAGCAGGCTTGATTTATAAGTCTGACTGTAATGAGTGCCTTTAAATAGGGCTGTAAATACAATTTTTTTAAATTACTATTCATCAAACCTCTGTACAAGAAACCTTCATTGTACACTTAAGCAATTAAATACTCAATGCAAGGCTTTTAGCAAGCACAGAAAACTATAATAAATTATATTTAACTGATGTATAATTTTGACAGAAACAAATATTTGAACATATGCCATGACATAAACTCCACCACAAACTGTAACCAACAGAGCAGACAACAGAGGTTTCCAGTTTTCTCCCATTTTTATGATGAATTAAATGACATTTCCTAAATAATTCATTGATTGATAATTTACTGATTGTAAAATATACTGGATATTCATTGAATTGATAATCAAACATTGTGGCTGGTTATTCTTGCAAAATGTGTTACTTATTTTATAACACTACGTTCTGGCTCATATTTATATCTCAGTCACGTTACTGGTTTTGAGAACTTTCTGTAAGATTTCTGTAAGTATTTCAAAGACTGGGATTTCTTGTCATTGGGCAGCACAAAAAAACAGACTGGAGCTTGACAGCACCAGAGAGCCGGCTACAATCCTGATCTCGGGTGCTGTCCGTGTGGAGTTTGCACGAATTTCCACTGGGTGTTTGAGTTACCTCCTTCATCCCAAAGACAGGCAGGTTGGTAGGTTAATTGGCAACTGCAAATTGCCTTTAATGTGTAGGCGAGTGGTGGAATTTGAGGGGAGTTGATGAAGATATGCAGAAAACGAAAAGTGGGATTAATTTAAGAATAGACTAAATAGGTGGCTGATGGTTGCCACAGACTCAGTGTGACAACACGCCATGCTGTATCTTTCTATCAGGTAGCTACATTTCAAAATATTTAATTGGCTGGTGAATGCTTGGGGACAAGAGGACATGACTTCAGAATTAAGGGACAGAAGTTTAGGGGTAACATGAGGGGGAACTTCTTTACTCAGAGAGTGGTAGCGGTGTGGAATGAGCTTCCAGTGGAAGTGGTGGCGGCAGGTTCGTTGGTATCATTTAAGAATAAATTGGATAGGCATATGGATGAGAAGGGAATGGAGGGTTATGGTATGAGTGCAGGCAGGTGGGACTAAGGGAAAAAAATTGTTCGGCGCGGACTTGTAGGGCCGAGATGGCCTGTTTCCGTGCTGTAATTGTTATATGGTTATATATGGTTGTTATATGATATCCTGAAGAGGTCTTTTTTAACTCTTAAGAGTGTTTTATTGTATATATAAATATCGAACAATTTCAATAGAGGAAATTTGAACTGTTTTTAAATCAGTATAAAGATATAAAAGAAAGACACAAAGTGCAGGAGTAACTGAGTGGGTCAGGCAGCATCTCTGGAGAATATGGATACGTTACGTTTTGGGTCATAACCCTCCTTCCTGACCTGAAACATCACTTATCCATGTTTTCCAGATATGCTGCCTGGCTCAGTTTCTCCAGCATTTTGTGTCTTCCTTTGGTATAAACCAACATCTGTAGCTCTGTGTTATTACAAAATAATGTAAGTTAATTTCACTGGTCTTCTGGACGCCAGTGCTCAAAGGGAGTGGGAGTTGGAGAGAGGACTAATCTCCCCACCACCTTCTCCTTGGGTTTGTGGCATTTACTCAATTTATAATCGCTGGTTCTCAGATCCTCGATCATCTAGTGCCGTAGTTCCAGGTTCCATATACGTGGACATTGGAGACGAACTCAACAATGTCCCTGTTCTATAAACAATTTGTGGGGTGAGTTCCTGGAATGCAAACAGCCACTAGAAGTGAAGTTGATTTATTTTCTCCTTATACAAGTCCAGAAGCCTGAGGGGCATCAGCAAAACGATTCCCAGGCCAAACTCAGCTAAGGCTGCAAAGACCCATGACCAAAGCTGGAGGGTCTACAGTCCGTCCGCATGGCTCAATGTCATACCAGTCTGCTCGCTTACTTATTTACCCTCTGAGGGAGTCTTTGCAACTTTACAGATAACTGTACTTTTCCAGTGCCAGTCTGATTAATACATCAAATGGTATCAGAATCCAAATTAGTATAAAGTGGCAGAATACAAATTAAGTGGGACAGGCAGGAGAGAGAGAAAGCAAGGGTTACTGGAAGTTAGATAAATCAATATGCATACCACTGGATTGTAAGCAGCCCAAGCGAAATATGGGGTGCTGTTCCTCCAATTTGCATTGGGCCTCACACTGACAGTGGAGGACGTGCAAGGCAGAACAGTCAGTTTGGGAATGGGAGGGGGAATGAAAGTGTTTAGCTGCCCGTGGCTAAGCTCTTTAACTCCCTCTCCCATTCCCATACTGACCGTTCTGTCCTTGGCTGTTGATTTCTCTAACTTCAAGTAGATTTCCCTAACTTCCCTCTCTCTCAATGCCTCATCACCTTAGTTCTCTAATTAGTTTTACTCTTCTCCTGAGTAATTTTGCTGAATGCATGCCTCATTGTCACCCTCCCCTCATCTAAAAATAATCCATTCTACATTTCCTTGATCATCGTCTGCTTTGATCTGTCATTTTCATACCTTACCCTTCCACATATTTCTAGTCACCCTCTCCCCTGAGACCCATTCCTTCTCCCCAGAGAAGCTGCCTGACCCGCAGAATTACTCCAGCATTTTGTGTCTATCTTCAGTGCAAACCCAGCATCTGCAGTTCCTTCCTACACATGAATACAAATTAATCTCTTTGTTTTTGTTTTGCTAACTTATGGAACCACATGGTATTACTGAAGTTTATAGTAATGTTGATTTTAGGTCAGAGGTCCAGGTCTTGATGTTGGCTGCCTTTTCCTCTTATAGTTTAGGAACACCATATATCTAGATGAATCTGCTAAAAATAGTGGAGAAATGAGTAGTGAGGCCTAACTACACTACAGTGTTACCCACCTCGGGCAATTTCGGCCATTGCTGATGCTGTAAACATACAATATTGGCCCAAATGCCCATTAATTTACTGATTTTTATTTCTATTGCAACAATAAAGCAAACAAAATAGGCTGTTTTTAACTAGGCTTAATATACTGTGTTTTATATGAAATGATACAGCCAATAAAATGAAACAATGAATACAAAGCAAGCTTTTACAAGTGTTTTTTTTCCTGCAAGAATTTCAGATAAACATATAGAGGTTTACATTACACACCTAAAATATTAATATTCAAAAACATATTTTATTTGGGCTTCAGCCTTCTAATTGAATGGCCCAGATTCTGCGATGTTTTGCCAGCAGTTTTGCAGAGAGCTGCCTGTATTCCTCATTGTAAGTGCTGGTGAGTCTCGGGACTCGAATGCAAACGCAGTAGTCCTGAACCTACTGGGCTGGCCCCACTGGCAGTTTCCTGGCTGTGCGCTGCCACTTGGGGATCTGCTTTCAGGTCATTCTTTCACTGAGCATTGATTACTATTAACGTTTCTCTTTGGGTCTTTGGCCAGAATGATTGATCCCCTGAGAGAGAAAGAGAACATGGCATCAAGCTTAATTAGTCCTGAGCTCTTTAATTGGGTTGCATATAATCACATATAATCACATATAGGCAGTTATGGGGAAGAAAGGGTTTGGTTAGTTATTAATATTTATTATTTGTGTTTTTTATTTATGATTTTTAATTATTTATTTGTTTTGTTTATGTTTATTTGAAAGTCTTTTAAAGTTATTTTTCCGCTTGAATTTTATATTTATTTAATAACATTTGATTTTCTGTAGTCATTTGGTTGATTTTTAATGATTTTTAGTTATGTTTGAAAGGAAGTGAAATTCAGAAACACTGAAACTTTAAACTTTATAAAACTCTAACAAAAACAGCTTTAGTGAATGGTGCTGTTGGGGTGGGGCTATGCTGGTTGCCAAGGCTTCCGGAGAGTTGTGGACAGGCCTCATTCAGGCCTGCCCACATCACCCTTTCTCATCACCCAGGCCCTGCCATTATCCTGGGCCATTGTGCTCAGCTGTGGGACCATCTGAAGGCCATCAATGACTGGCCTCCACTTTCTGGAGCAGATAAGTTGGGGCAATGGGGAACAATGACTGTAGCTACATTCCAGGGCTTTTCTGGCTCTCTGTTAATATAAAAGTCCCTGTTGGCATCACATTGCTGGTTGACTCATCCCCCGAGAGGGAACAGCCTTCAAAACTCTTGATTAGCAACTCACAATTAGAAAATTTGTTGATTAGTAAGGGTGTCAGGGGTCACGGGGCGAAGGTAGGAGAATGGGGTTGAGAGTGAAAGATAGATCAGCTATGATTGAATGGTGGCGTATACTTGATGGGCCGAATGGTCTGATTCAACTCCTATCACTTATGATCATGATCTTATCAATTGGGTTGAGAGTGAAAGATAGATCAGCCTTGATTGAATAGCGGAGTAGATTTCATGGGCTGAATGGCCTTATTTTGCTCCTAGAATATATGAATTTATGAACTCATTCCCTCGATTAGGATTGAGTTTTCCACTTTGTCCAGACATTTCATTATTTATTTGAAATCACTCTGCCTGAGATCACCTTTGGCAAAACAAATGATAAACACCAGCATGGAACTTTATTTTTTTGTGGAAAAAAAAACACTACAGAGTCAATGGGGAGCCTAGCGAAAGCTTTAGGCGGCAAGGGTGAAACTTGAGAGGTGTTGAGTGCTGTCCGGTCAGGAGTTGTCATTTTAATGAGACCTTAAACCAAGGCCCTACGTACCTTTGAAAGTGAATGCAGAATATATCCCAGCTCTATATAAAGAGGAGTAATGGGTTCTACTCATTCATCTTCCCATCTCCTCCCCTGTCGGCTTTCCGCAGAGACCGCTCCCTCCTTAACTCCCTGGTCAATTCGTCCCTTCCCACCCGAACCACCCCCTCTCCAGGCACTTTCCCTTGGAACCGCAAGAAATGCTACACTTGTCGTTTTGTACACTTGACACTCCCCCCTTGACTCCATTCAAGGACCCAAGCAGTCTTTCCAGGTGCGGCAGAGGTTCACCTGCACCTCCTCCAACCTCATCTATTGCATCCGCTGCTCTAGGTGTCAGCTGCTCTACATCGGTGAGACCAAGCGTAGGCTTGGAGATCGCTTCCCCCAACACCTCCGCTCGGTTCGCAATGACCAACCTGATCGCCCGGTGGCTCAGCACTTCAACTCCCCATCCCATTCCGAATCCGACCTTTTTGTCCTCGGCCTCCTCCAAGGCCAGAATGAGGACCACCGTAAATTGGTGGAGCAGCACCTCATATTTCACTTGGGCAGTTTGCACCCCAGCGGCATAAACATTGACTTCTCTAATTTCAGGTGGTCATTACTTTCTCCTCCCCTTCTCAGCTCTCCCTCAGCCCACTAGCTCCTCCACTTCCTTTCTTCGTCCAGCCCCCCACCTCCCCCCCTCCCCCCCGCCCCCCGCCCCCCTGGAGATGAATGGGACTACGGTGAGCAGCTTTAAATACCTGGGAGTCCACATCACAGAGGATCTCATGGACCACACACACTGCCACACTGGTGAGTAAGGCAAGGCAGCGCCTTTACCACCTCAGGCAGCTGAGGAAATTCAGTCTCTCTGAGGATCCTTCAGTGCTTCTACTCTGGGGCTGTAGAAAGCATCTTGTCCAGTAACATCTCCATCTGGTTTGGGAACAGCTCTGTCCAGGACAGGAAGGCTCTGCAGAGAGTAGAGCGTTCAACTGAACGCACCATGGAAACTACACTCCCTCCCTGCAGGACCTATACACCAGGAGGTGCAGATCCAGAGCCAGCAACATAATGAAGGACCACTACCACCCCAGCAACAGACTGTTCCAGCTGCTACGGTCAGGCAAGCGCCTTTGCTGTCACGCTGCGAAAACAGAGGATGAGACGGAGTTTCTTCCCACAGGCCATTAGGACTGTAATCTCACCAGGAACTAATTTACTGTTGTGTTGTGTCTTTATTTATTTTTTAATGTAAATGCTGGTTCTGTTCTATTCTGTTCTGTTGTTCTGTTGTTTTTGCACAATCTACAGGCATTGCCACTTTCATTTCACGGCACATCTTGTATGTGTATGTGACAAGTAAAGTTGACTTGACTGGACTTGACATCATGAACATCTTTGATTGAGAATGATAACACATTTCTTTCTTTCTGACATTGACTATCTGGCAAAGTGACCTTGAACAGTTTCTTTTGTGTGAAATAGTTTATGAGATGTGCGTATTCTGCTTGTAAATTAGCATAACTAGATATTGCTGAGAGTATCAAGTCAAGATGCACATTGCATTTAATAGTTAACATCCTTATTGATGGTAAAAGTTCAAATGTGGTGACTGAGTAATTATGTGTGATTAATAGCAGAAACTACGCAGGCAATATATTATATGTCCAAACAGCTTGCTTGGATAAACCAGCTAATGACTTTCAGCAAATATCATAAACTCGAAAGCTTGAAATTTGGATCAATAACACCTATTTTTGGACTTCCAAACGGTGTCTGCAGCACATAATTTTTCAAAAAAAATTTGAATTGGATGCTATATTAGTGTGGGGATTACGTAGATTTGTGGAATAGACTTAGAATATTTGAAAAATCTTTTGTGCTTCCCAAAGTTCTTCTGCCAAACAAAATGACTGAATTTCACCACTGTTTTCCTGGACACTTAACCTATGAAATGTAACTAAGCCCACATTCCCCAAACTGAAAATTAATATACTTACTGAGGATTGGATGTCTGCATGTCTGCCAGATCTATATTCTGCAAGCTGATTCAAGACGCTTGTCCTCGTTATATCGTCTTTGACATTTTTTACAGCATTTTTTTATTTTTCATTGTTTCCCCTTTTTCTCCTTTTCTGTTGACTTCTTGCACATCAATGTGATTATACTTCACTTGTAAACATAGGCAGTTCTATCAGATTAATAAACCATGTGGAATTACCTCCTAGTCCATTCCTCTCCTTGTACAATATCCAACGGAGAAGGTGGGAGTGTGTCTGGTTCACCACTTCCATCCAGACTACTAGGGCAACAATAATGTTTGTATCTTTGTCCAGCCAACAATAAAAACACATTGAGGTTCAGATCTGGGAGATTTCTATTTACATCATCTAAACACATAACATTTTAATAAACTGAATTAATGGAGGAAAAGCTATTTCTACTTTTACCTCCGTACTTCCATGTAGATTTTAAAGCTCGATCAATGTATCAAAAGGCCATTTGAAATTCCAGTTTCTTTTGGCCCTACTTATTTAATCAGATGCTTTAATAAGTAATCAGACCATGTACGTTCTTTCCTCCAAGTTCTAATTTCACAATATCTACCCAAACCAGCCAACTCTAGATTCCTGGAGTGAGATTCAGACTAACTCCCAAATTCTACATCCAACAGAATTCAATAGGAAGGAATGTCAGGGAGGATTATTTTCTTCTTAACCTTGAGGTGAGAAAACTTATTTTCCATTCCTCCTCTCAATGGACCTTGACTTTCCCGTAAGACTGGCTGTGCAAAATGTGCGCCAGATAGATACTAATTCATTCCACGTCTTGACTTCATGAGACGATGAATTCAACTCCACTTTCAAGGTAATTTTTTCTTATCTATTGCAATTGGCGGGTGTTACGTCCCTACAGTGGGTAGAATGTTCTCCCTTTCACCAGGATAAGAAGCACTTGTGGCTTACCTAGATGCCTTTCATTCATCCTATTAGTCATATAGTCAGGTAGAAAATGGGACTGTAAACTCCAAGTATCAGTTGGCCTGCCAATCTACAACGTCCACCTTCCTACACTGAAATCAACAGCCAAACACTGGTGAGAACATCTGAACAAATTGTTCGCCTATTTAAAAGGATTACAGTTGTCCGACCGAGGAAATAGTGATCAAAGTAAAACAAAGAATGAAGAACAATGTGAAAATTGTTAGGAAGGGTTTCGGCCCGAAACGTTACCTATCTCCTTCGCTCCATAGATGCTGCTCAACCCGCTGAGTTTCTCCAGCATTTTTGTGTACCTTTGAAAATTGTTATACCTGATTGCGAGCCTTGTGAAGATCCAATCTGTGTGCTATTGTATCAGGATGATTATTTCATTTAAGCTACAAACTTACGGGATTTTGATGAAATTTAGGTTTTGCAGGCTCACCTCTTAGAAGGAGCGATATTGAAGCCACATCACCCAGAAACAATGCAAAGATTCAGAGGAAATAAAACTGTAAATGCAAGTGATGGGGGATAACCAAGCAAAACATAACATAATACATGGCCAACAGTGCATTAAGACAATGAAAAACCTAAAGTAAATATCCTCCCATTAATAAGCCAACTTTGGTCTCAGAAGAATAGTACCAAAAACCTTCAATAAAGAAGCAAGCCCTCATCCTGCACAGCATCTGTTTTTAATGAATGACAGAAGATGTACATTTCACCAATGAACAGTGTTTGCATCTTAAAGAGAGTTGGCACATGTTGAGAAACACAGGAACATTTTTATACCAAGATGATCCATCCATACTCTGTAATTCTTTGCAAAATCGAGTTGCTCTTCCTCTGAAGTCAATTTAAAACTGGCTTTTCTATTGCAACCAAACTTTAATCCCCAACCAATGCTTTCAATTGAATCAATTGTTTCCCAACACTACTAGGTCCCTCTATCAGGTATTAAACAAAATGACAGTTCACAAACTTCTTCTGACATTTGGCAAGCTTGGCTGGAGCTCTATCCTATATCAAATTTGTTTAAAGTGCGCCCAAAATTAGGGGCATTATTCAAATGATTATCCACCATTACATCTTAAAATAACACATTAACATTCTTTTTCAATTCCTTAAAAGTAACAAAATTTTACTCAAGATATATTGGAGGCCTTGGAGACCTCCTTCATTTCTTATTCCCATAAGGCAGTTTTAACCTTCAATAAAGATCTTGGATGGTTGACACCTGTTCTCAATCTTCCAAATGCTATAGTAGGAAACAGTTGCACTGCTAGTGTAGTTTTACATGAAGATGGAGGCTGACACTAAACCATAACAATGATAGACTGCCAAGGTCTTCTTCAGTGTATCCTCCTTGGCAATTCGGACAAACTCCTTAGTGATTAGGATTCACCCCGGGGGAATTTTTCCACCAATGTGGTGAGCCATCTCTTTACTGGCTACAAAATATTTCTCTTTCAACTTTACTGTTAAATGTTCAATTTAAACATACTCTCAGTGAGGTTCATGTTCTTTGATCTCACTTGAATTTTTGTTACACACCTTTCCTCAGCCTCGCTTTGTCAGAGTCAAAATATAGATGCCTGGCAACATCATCTTTTATCTCCTACTACTGGAGAGAGCAATCCCTCTCACACAGCCCTGACATAATACGCAACCTATAAAGGTAAGAGTTAACCTTGAATTTCTTGAACCTTGACAATGCAGACAAAGCTATTGACTCATTAGCAAATGCAACACTAGTAGAATTTATTGAACATCATAAAATCTCCAAGCCTTGCATTTGTGCAACATATCAATGTCAATGGTTTGAACAATATTGCAGCCAGCATGACCATGTTATCACCCAAAATTTATTCCACTAATGATTATTATCAAGTTTTTTTTCCAATTACTCAAATATTAGATAAGGGGCAATAATTCTTCTGTCAAACTTGGGCACTGATTTGAAATTGTTGGCTGACTAGTTTGGTACGGCTAGTATTTCAAGAGAGAGTTAGATTTAGCTCTTAGGGCTGAAGGAATTAAGGGATATGGGGAAAAAGCAGGAATGGGGTACTAATTTTAGATGATCAGCCATGTGAATGGCGATGTTGGCTCGAAGGGCCAAATGGCCTACTCCTGCATCTATTTTGCTATGTTTCTATGTATTTGTACAGCTACCTGTATTTTTTGTAATTAATTGAAGTGACGTGGGTACACCTGGTTTGTTCGAATTTATAATTCTTAATTGGCCTGAGAAGATGGGGGTGGAACTGTTGTATAAACCACTAGCATTGGTTTGCTATAATTGAAAGCAATAAGAAGCCAACCATTATGGAGTTACGCATAGGTCAGACCAGGTAAGATCATGATTTCTGAATTGTCCTGATTTTGTGGATCACTGATGTAATTACCACAAAACTATGTTCTAAAAAAAATAATGCATTGATTTTGCAATGACTGAAATTGACTTTCCTAAAAGCATCCTACTAATTATAAAAAAAAGTTTAAAATAAAGTTTAGTAAGCTTGCATCAGAAGTTTTAAAGTTTGTGTCAATCTGGTTTCATATATATTGCATTTGGTTCACCTCCAGATTTTGAGGGTGATGTGGTCTCAATATATATTAACAAAACAAAGGACTGACAGAATTATTCCCATTGGTTCTTCCCCCAAGGACAATATTACCTTTGGCTTTCATTTCTGGAGTTATCCACAATTCCACCTAAAAATGAAGCTCTGCTCCTGGATCAGATAGCTCATCAAGAACTAAGATCCTGAGAACAAGTATTTGGCCATATGGAGGATAAAGGCAGAATTGGATATTTCTCAGCATTTTTTAAAATGGAAAATTGAAGATCTTTTATGAGGGCCTGCATGAATGTTACTGGAATTCTAGGCAGCAGAATTCCATTGCATTCAATAGTTTTTTTTTTCCTTAGCCAAATCATGCATTAATGTATACTCTAGGTTAGGAATTCCCCTACTCTGCACTTCGGTATCTATTTCGCTTATTTGTTAAATTTCCTCATTTTTGTACCATTTGGCAGCTATCCACATGAGCAAAAGTCAAAGAACCATTCAGAGAAAAAGAGTAAAGGCAATATTTCTTACAGGGTCTTACTATTATACTTGGCTTGTCAAGACACACATGTTCATTTTTCAGGTGCAAGACAGAGAGAGGCTCTCCATTTCCAATTCACATGGCTAAAGAATACTATATGCCCTAAATTTGTTCCAAAATTGTCTTCTCCCTTTTTCGACTTTCTACATTAGCTTCACACTGCTTCTGTCAGTCTATATTATACTAACTTAATGAATATTTATTTCTGACATATTTAATGAAGACCTTTACAGTTTACATAGTGAATGTAAAGATTGACAATATCTCATAATTATAATTTCACTTGTCCAGTTAAATAATATGTAGATGTTTTCTAAAGTGGCATAGTTAGGAAATTAATTATCATGGACAGCTTAATGCTAAATTAATGCTAAAAAAATGAAATTATTCAGCATAATTGACCTCACAGTGTTCCTTTACCATGAAGGATTTGTTACAGGACCGAATTAAATATTTTATTTTCCTTTGTAAGATTGCAATTTCTTGATTAGTCATTTTTTCCACTGACAAGTGCAATGTGTAACTGATCCATGTGCCAGCACATTGGCAACAGATGTTCCTGGTAGGCAAGACGCATACTTAATTATTGCTGCTGCTAATTATCTATTAGCTAATGATTTTGTAATTCTACTGGACCATAACTTCCTAAAACTCATTAAATTAATTATGACATTGTGTAACTGGGTCTTGCGAACACAATCTTTTATTGCCAAGTAAAATAGAAACCACAGTTTAATTGGGATTCTGTTAATAATGAAGGGCCCCAAACATATGGCCGTCTTCAGTGGCACCCACCTGGACCAATATGAGCACGCGTGTGAAAATAGCATGTAGGAGGGCATGTGGGGGGGAGGTTATTCCAGGACTGGGCCTGCACCAGGAGTCACTACCTACACACATGTCAATGGTAGGTTTGCCTCAGTTGTTGCATTTCTGAAACCGCTACCTCCTGAACATTTCTGATAAGGTTTGACAAAAGGAAAACCTGGAGCAGAGTTCTACCATTTACAGACATTTTAAAAGCTAATAACACTGTGTAAAATATTCTTTAAAGTTACATTCGTTAAAAGCAAGTAATATCACTTTAATATTATCATAAAATGTTAATCTAACGTAATTTATTTTCAAATATTATTCACCTTGTTATTATTATTATTATTATTCATATATTGAGAAAAAATGGGGAATCCACTCTACGCCCAGGTGTGACCTCCTGTAGATTCAGGGAGGCCGTTCTTGCAGCATAATGCCAGTAAATCTCGACCAGGCAGGATCATACTCCTAATGCCCCTGTTCCACTTAGGAAACCTGAACGGAAACCTCTGGAGACGTTGCGCCCCACCCAAAGTTTCTGTGCGGTTCCCAGAGGTTTCTGTCAGTCTCCCTACCTGCTTCCACTGCCTGCAACCTCTGGCAACCACCTGCAAACTCCGGGAACCGCACGGAAACCTTGGGTGGGGCGCAAAGTCTCCAGAGGTTTCCGTTCAGGTTTCCTAAGTGGGACAGGGGCATTACTCCACATGATGGAGCACATTGATTCAATAAATCTAAGACGTACCCACAAATTTCTGGATTTAGTTTAGTGCGAATGGCTGAACACTGGTGATTCTCCTATCACCAGGACGATGTGAACCCAGCATGGAGGCTATAACCGGAGGATAAGATGTGTATGCAAATGTGTGTGTGCATGTAAATATGTGTAAGTATGTAAATATGTGCAGGAGTCTTTGATTCCATGTGGATGACTCACATCTCTCATTATTGCTATTGCTGGCACTCTGATTCTGCAATATACAAATGTATGCACTTTGAAGCCTGGTCACAGTTCACTCAGATGTTGCATCTACATGCACGTGCTGAGCATCAGTTCTCCTTGCAACATCTTTGAATGGGTTTATTTAATGATAATCACATCTCACTACCAGAACTGAATAGGACCCTTTGATCAAAAACTGCCTGGATTTAATTATTGTACTGTGTTGACTCACTCAGGCAGTGTTTGGCTTTCATAGACTTAAAAACAAAAATTGCTATCAATTAAATAAAGATGAAAGTGGTTATTTGAAAAAATAAGTCTGCTCCAGATGACCAATATGACAGACTTCCATATTTGTTTGTGAGTAATTTTGAGACATTTATCTAATACAAAGAAGATGTGTCTTTTGAACAGTTTTGTTCAATGTTGTTTGACAAACTTTGTGCACAAGATAATCCATCCAATTCCATATCATTCCACATGAATGTGACCTGTATTGGAACTGTAGATCATTCATTACAATACATTCTGCCCTTTGAACATTCATTGGCCTTGTGTGAATTATCAAGTTATGCTGATTTAATTAATGTTTGGCTTTACAACATCAAAATTGGGGGAAAATAGCTATTAATTAAAAGTGCATTCTGAAAACATGGTCATGTCCAAGAAATAGCTTGGCCTGTTACATTGAATTATGAAAAATGTAAAGTATCAAAAAGGATTCCTCAATAACCAGGTCGCCCAGTCATATATATTTTTTAATCAATCTTGGACCATTCAATAGTTGTTAAAGGGAAAAAAAAATTATTGCTAATAATTTTATCCAAACTTTGTTTAAAATGTGTACAATACATTTGGCTGCTGGTGTGTGTGCACATGAGATGTCGATTAACGTAGACAGTTAGAAAACGTACTGTGGACGCAGCTGTGGAGATCAGAGCCAGACTGGAAAACATTTTTTTGATGCCAGTGCTGCCTGATCGGACTAAACAGATAATGACTTTAAAATTGCTGTAATCTGGTTCCACTTATGCATTCTTCTTTTTGTGGTGTTATTAGAATACTGATTTTAAAGCTTTTTGTACATTATTTCTGCAATTCCTTTTATAAATACTATATATACCAGTATGAAATGGTAGGCAATGGGAATGTGAGGCGCATTGGATGTTTACATACTATAATTCCCATCATTACTTCTAGGCGTAAAGTATTTCTAATAAGGACACCAATCAACAATTTGCTGAAAGGGTAATTCCACAAGTGCACGTGACCTTTGATGTAAATAGCACAACATGGCAAGGTGTAATGGTTTGGAACATTGGTCCTTTACATCTGGAACTTGGTTTGAATTCAGTCCAGACCATTGTCCTCTCTCTGAGGACTGCTAATAGTCCTAAATAGAAAGGTAGCCATTAACTCATTTCCAGTGGATTTAAAGCAGAAGATATGATTTAACTCCAGTAAGAATTAAGTTTTTACTTGGATAGCAGTGAAAGGATTGGTCCAAGTCGGCATGGATTTATGAAGGGGAAATCCTGCTTGACTAATCTTCTGGAATTTTTTGAGGATGTGACAAGTAAAATAGATGAAGAAGAGCCAGTGGATGTATTGTATCTGGACTTTCAGAAAGCCTTTGATAAGGTCCCACACAGAGATTAGTGGGCAAAATTAGAGCACATGGTATTGGGGATAGGGTATTGAAATGGATAGAGAATTGGTTGGCAGACAGGAAACAAAGAGTAGGAATAAACGGGTCCCTGTCAGAATGGCAGGCAATGGCGAGTGGAGAGCCGCAAGGCTCGGTGCTGGGGCCGCAACTATTTACAATATATATAATGATTTAGATGATGGGATTCAAAGTAACACTAGCAAACTTGCAGATAACACAAAGCCGGGTGGCAGTGTGAACTGCGAAGAGGATGCGAGGAAGTTGCAGGGTGACTTGGATAGGTTGAGTGAATGGGCAAATGCATGGCAGATGCAGTATAATGTAAATAAATGTGAGGTTATCCACTTCAGCGGCAAGAACAAGGAGGCAGATTATTATCTCAATGGTGTCAGATTAGGAAAAAGGGAAGTGCAACAAGACCCGGGCGTCCTTGTGCACCAGTCACTGAAAGTAAACATGCAGGTAAAGCAGGCAGTGAATAAAAGCTAATGGCATGTTGGCATTCATAACAAGAGGTTTGAGTATAGGAGCAAAGAGGTCCTTCTGCAGTAGTGCAGGGCCCTGGTGGGACCACATCTGGAGTATTGTGTGCGGTTTTGGTCTCCTAATTTGAGGACAGACATCCTTGCTATTGAGGGAGTGCAGCGTAGGTTCACAAGGTTAATTCCCGGGATGGCAGGACTGTCATATGTTGATAGAATGGAGCGGCTGGGCTTGTGTACTCTGGAATTTAGAATTATGAGAAGGGATCTTATTGAAACATGTAAGATTATTAAGGGATTGGTCACACTAGAGGCAGGAAACATGTTCCCGATGTTGGGAGAGTCCAGGACCAGGGCCCACAGTTTAAGAATAAGGGGTAGGCCATTTAGAACGGAGATGAGGACAAACTTTTTCACACAGAGAATTGTGAATCTGTGGGATTCTCTGCCTCAGAAGGCAATGGGGGCCAATTCTCTGGATGCTTTCAAGAGAGAGTTAGATCGAGCTCATAAAGATAGCGGAGTGAAGGGATATGGCGAGAAGGCAGGAACGGGGTACTGATTGTGGATGATCAGCCATAATCACATTGAATGTTGGTGCTGGCTCGAAGGGCCGAATGGCCTACTCCTGCACCTATTGTCTATTGTCTATTGAGAGGGAATCTAATAGAAACGTATACAATTATAAAAGGACTGGACAAGCTAGATGCAGGAAAAATGTTCCCAATGTTGCGGGAGTCCAGAACCAGGGGCCACAGTCTAAGAATAAAGGGAAGGCCATTTAAAACTGAATGATAAAAAAAATTTCAGCCAGAAAGTTGTGAATTTGTGGAATTCTCTGCCACAGAAGGCAGTTCACTGGATGAATTTAAAAGAGAGTTAGGTAGAGCTCTAGGGGCTAGCGGAATCAAGGGATATGGGGAGAAGGCAGGCACGGATTATTGATTGTAGATGATCAGCCATGATCACAATGAATGCCGGTGCTGGCTCGAAGGGCCGAATGGCCTCCTCCTGCATCTATTTTCTACGTTTCTATGTTTCTAAGTTGTCCGTGACATTTATTGCTGCCATGTGACTAGTTGGATGTGAAATGGAAATAGTCTGATGGCATAGTTGCTTGCTCATCCTGAATTCCATCATATTATTCTGGTAGTGTGGAAGGAGGTTTCCTGTATCAGATATGAGGTACATATCTGATACGTTAATATAATTATAATATCTAATATATAATTAATAATCTGATATCCGATATCTAAGCGTTCCTTCTGTCCAGAAATACTGTCTGTCCCGCTGAGTTACTCGAGCATTTTGTGTCTATCTTCGGTGTAATTGCAGTTCCTTCCAACACATTCAGAGTGGTTGGTGTCAAAGTGAAAGGAAATGAGAAAAACTGATTCCACTCATCAATTATTCTCTTTCATTTTATTGGTGCAATATTAACCAACAAAGCTTCAGGAATTCACGAGAATGGTTCACGATAAGTATTACTCACACTGACTAAAAGGATATAAAGTATTTTAGTTCAGTATACGTTAGCATTTGGGACCTATGCCAGTGCAATACTATAGCATAATATTTTCATCGCAGACAAGCTTAAATTGTGTCTCAAGACAATTAATATATTGGCAGAAACGTCTGCAATTGTGTTACTCATTTTCCGCATGCTATTTTACTAGGAGAGGAACGTAATACAATGCAAAACACATATATTTCTTCCAATGGGGTGTCTTTTCTAGGCTGAAAGTCTAATAAAGTATTTAATATTCTTGGAGCAAGAGAGCAGATTAGATTTATTTGAATCATTCATGGGCTCCAGAGTATAAATTATGAGGAGAAAGTAAACAGAATATAGTAAATGCACAGCAGTTTAGACGGTCATCTTAGTTAGGGGATCATTTGATTAAAAGATTTAAAATATTATTGAAAGCTGATAGTAGATAAAGAGAAATTATTTTCAATGGTTGGAAAAACCTAGTTTTAAATTTGAACTTTGTGGATTTTTATTAATTAGAGGTGTTACGGTATATGGAACAAAAATGCATTCAAGGAGAAAGATCATAGATAAACCACAATCTCATTAAATGGCAGGACATATTCAAGAGACTATGTTCAATAAGTAAACAGAAGTATTTAGAAAGTGGATCCATTGGTTTTAGCGTCTATGCACAAATTATGCAGTAATATGATTTTGCCATATTACATGCGGCAATCTCTGCCTCATTGATCACCTTCTACTTCCCAGTGGCATTGGTTCACTCACAGCACAGGACTCCATCAGGGCAAATATAAATGCCAACAGACGTTTACTATGTACAGCTCACCCTCTGCCCTGTTAATTCCTTCCTTTCATGGTGAGTCATGGTAGCCATAGGGTGTACTCCTTGTAGGTCTGACATCTGTCCCAGTGACGTGGCAAATGGGTGCTCTTCATGGAGCTCCCCATTTTGTTTAGTTTGGAGATACAGTGGGGAAACAGGCCCTTCAACCCACCGAGCCGGCACTGGTCAGCGATCCCCGCACACTAACACTATCCTACACACACTAGGGACAATTTACATTAATACCAAGCCAATTAACCTACAAACCTGTACGTCTTTAGAGTGTGGGAGGAAACCAAAGATCTCGGAGAAAACTCACGCAGGTCACTGGGAGAACGTACAAACTCCATACAGACGAGCACTCATAGTTAGGATCGAACCCAAGTCTCTGGCGCTATAAGGCAGCAACTCCACTACTGTGCCTCCGTGCCGTCCTTTAATTGAATGATTCTTCATGTAAACTATTCTAACACTGTTTAGAGCACTCCTTTATTCAATTTCACATTTTTAACGATTAAGGTGGCGTAGTTAAGTGGCAAAATCAACAAATGGGAACTGATGGCCATGTAAAAGAGAATAGGAGAGAGAGTGGAAAGGAGAGAGAGAAGTGGGTCGCTGGGAATGCACTTTGGCGCATTAACCTGGATCCAATGACTGAAAAGCTGCCTCCTGCGTTGCGGAGACCACTAAACCAGAGTAAATAGGCTAAATCCATCCATATGAAATTGCCTTATATACCCCTGACTGATATTAAAACAAGATACCAATAAATCTGTGCAAATATTTAATCCAAATTGTCACACAATATTTAACCCACAACAACCACATATTTCATCAGCATTATTGCAAACATAAGAACACTTGATTTTTTGTGGTTGAATGATTAAGGAGTTAAGAAACTAATTCTATTCCATCTGTTCCCGGTTCGCTCTAGTTCTCTGATATCAACAACATTTAAGATCAGGTTTCTGTCCAGCAGCAAAAAAGCCTCTGTTATCATAATAATAATAATATGATCCAATAAACATGCATTTTTTTCTGAGGTTACTTTATTCCTTCCCGAAATGACTATGGGACATCTACCCAGCTGACAAGTATTATTACATAATATATAGAAAAATCATCAGAAAATATACTTCATGGGAACAGAAGCAGTTATATTCAAGCAGTGCACATATATACCTTCACGTGCATATTTTCCATTGTGTTTCAGCAGGGCCACATAAATCATCTTTCAAGGAAAGAAAATGAATGTGTAAATCCTATACTCATCTTCTGCATAACCTATAGGCTGCCTCCAGTGATGTAGATTGGGGTTGGCATTATTTGATGTAAAGTATGTGGGATAATTCCTGTAAATCACTCAAAACAAATTTAGTATGTAATCTGAAACTATTTTGCCTGTGCACAAGCAGGAGTCAAAATTTTCGCTCTTTATCACTGCGATTTTAAAATGTTCACTGTAATATATACTTTAAGAAATTCCTCAGACTCAGACTAATCACTCGGGAACTTTGCAAACTTCATTTTGCTAATGATATTAATGCATTGGAATGCACTACTTGCAAGGATGATGGAAGTGTGCATAACAGAAAGTTGAATATGAACTTGAAACTTGCAGAATATTAGGAAAGAGCAGGAGATTGGGACTCCATGGATCACCCTTTAAAAGAGCCAGCGCTGGCACGATGAGCCAATTGGCCTCCTTCTGTATTCTATGATTAATGTAAGCAGAAAGCTGACTGTGTTTTTGGCTTGTTAACTGTTCTGTCTAACTGGCAACTGGATGTTGATATGCAGAGCTCTATTTTCCTATTCAGGCAGCAGTATGAGTCAGATTTGTTGGGTAGTCTGTCATAATATAGCATATCTGTGGGATTACAGATCAACCCATGGATCATCTGGCATTGGATCCACATTTCATGTATGTCACAGAAAAGCAAAAATATCCCACTGTAATACCAATGTTTATGCACAATCGACAAGTCATGTTGGCAAGCGTGCATAAATCCTTATGTTCTTATGACTTTGTGACCAGTGGCATCCCAGTGAAAATAAGTTTTGAAAAAAGTGATAGAGTATGACTCAATCCCTCTTTTCAAATATACTTTCTTTCAGAAGAAGAGAGAACAGGGCCAAAGAAAATCTATTTCAAATCTCCACATTTACCATAACCATCAGAATATTTGGCTTATAGCTCACTTTGTGCAACATAGGAGTATCTTTGCAGAGTAAAATGCCCCTCCAGTGGAATGGTCAACATTGCAAATGAATTGAACGAGGAAAGAGGATAACTGCCTTAAAAATCTGTTTTTATCTTTTATTGGTACAAATGGCTTATTCTTCCTGATAGCTTCTGAGGGAATCTTCTCAAGAGAAAAATAATAACTTTTTTCTCTTTTGTTTTCAGAAACAGTGGAACACGGACCGAACCGATTAACCAGGTTAGTGCATTTCAGAAAATTCTACTTGTAGAAGTGAAAGTTGGGAACTTGAGGACTAAACTCCACTCCCTATTTTCTTAAAGTTATCCAAAGAAAAAAGAAACTTCCAAAGATGAAACCTACTGGAAGGAAATTAACGCTGCCATGGCCTTAACAAATCTGGCACAGGCTAAAGGCAAAATACAAGGAACAACCAGCTGTATCATTCAGAAGTCTTCGCATATTTCCGAAATAAAGACTTTGAAAATTTCACCGTGTAAACCATTTTAAAAAAAGGTTTATGTAACAAGACTTTTCAGAAGCAAAAGCATTCCATGTATGTATATTAAACAAGTGCTGCAATCAAATGCTGACTCCTGGCTCTTGAGGCCAGTTTAGAATAAATCTTTTTTGATCTAATCTTATGTTTATTAATATATTTAGGATCTTGCAGCAGTTTTAAATCTTTGTAATTGCACACATTTCTGCTGTTGTTGGCCAGCTTATTATTTTTTAAATCAAGAACTGACTGTAAATTGTTAAAACGGTACAATTTCTATCAAAGTATTAACTTATTTTATATTACTCAAATTAATCTTTGACATCTCATGTTGATGTTGTCGGCATGAATATAAAGTAATATAAATAATATATCAATAAGCTACAAGTTGCACACTGAAGCATTTCTATCGCAGTGAAATTGTACTTTTGTATAACAAGATCAGTTCCATATTGTAAAGCTCAATTTTTGACAAACAAAGCAAAAAAGTCGACAACAGAGGAATGTACATTGTGGTCCTGAAAAAAAAACATTGGGATTATTTCGGCATGTCACTTTATTTTGATTGTACTCTGTTGATATTGCTTTGCCTCAGAGAACATGTTAAAAGCACATGAGAACTGGCAAGTCATACAGATCGAAACTGTGATCTAATTATAAGCAGCTACCTATTGCACTCAGGATTCACTTGTGCCAAATTATTAGCCAACATTAAGCTGGAAGATTCCATATTTAAGACATGCTCAAACAATCACTTTCCATGATGAGCATATTCCAAATTAAAATATAAAATAATCCATTGGCCTAAGTTCTAAGAGCAGAATACTACTCTGCCATTTAATCATGGCTGATCTATCTTTCCATCTCAATCCCATTCTTCTGCCTTCTCCCCATAATGGTGGTGCAGCGGTAGAGTTGCTCCCTTACAGCGCCGGAGACCCAGGTTCGATCCTGACTACAGGTGCTGTCTGTACGGAGTTTGTACGTTCTCCCCGTGAGCTGCATGGGTTTTCTCCGAGATCTTCGGTTTCCTCCCACACTCCAAAGACGTGCAGGTTTATAGGTTAATTGGCTTGGTATAAAATGTAAAAAAGTGTAGGGTGGTGTTAATGTGCAGGGATTGCTCATCAGCGCAGACCCGTTGGGTCGAAGGTCCTGTTTCTGCGCTATATCTCTAAACTAAACTAAAACCCCTGACACCCTTACTAACAACCCCTGATACCCTTACTAATCAAAAATCTGTCAATCTCTGCCTTAAAAATATCAATTGGCTTCCTCAGCCCTCTGTGGCAATGAATTTCACAGATTCACCACCTTCTGACTAAAGAAATTCCTCCTCATCTCCTTCCTAAAGGTATGTCCTTTTATTGTGAGGCTCGGACTTATGCCTCAGATCCTAGGCATAAATTAGATTCAGTGAAGAAATAGTATTACTTTTTTCTAACAACCCAAGCACAATGGACTTAAAAACATGAAGAAATAGAAGGCTGATTATTATAGGATAACACCGTACAGGGAGTTTAACACACAATCTACTACATTAGGGTGGAATTTTTTCCAAGGTGGAGGTTTGCATATTTACAACCAAATCTCATGCTGATCTTATTAACAAAATATTAACCAAAGTGACGTAACTGAAGATATTGGTGAACATAATCAAAGCCTAAAAAATGAGGTGAATTCACATCAAATATTCCTTTCAAATATTAAAATTGGAGTTTCAAGCCACCTATCATTCATGCACAAGTGCAAGAACATGCAGTTGTGGAAGATTTTCAATGTTTAATGTTACATGCTGAAATAAATAACTGGAAATAAAAATGCAATTCTCATAGAGCATAGTTTTTCATTATTTTCAAAGTAAATTTCTGCTTCCTGTTGAGCCTTATAATTCAATTTTAATTTGAATCTGCATGCGAACCATGAAATATCTAGATAAACTAGGAGTGGAACCATTATAATTCACTTGAAGTCAAAGGTTGATAGACACGCCTTAGTTACATGCATAACACCCATGTATTCCAATTACCTCAGCCATTTAGGTTGTTTCATGATTCTCTTGTTTTAAACTCCCTATGTTGCTGTGGAATTTGAATTTTCTCTGTTTGTGCTATATTGGTCTTCGAAGCATGCTGGTAATACTGTCTGTTTGGTGGTCAGATGGAATGCGTTGAGTACTTGTTTAGGTGTAAGATATGACATGAGAAAGTAATCTTACATCTCTTCAACCTACCTCAGCACATATTGGCAACTGATGGAAAATATGCTTGAAGAGATGTGTGTATAGTCTTGCCACTGACTGGATAGCATGCACCAAAAAAGCTTTTCACTGTACCTTGGAAAAGGTGACAATTAAATTAACCTAAACTAATCTAACCTTTCAAGCTTTCTTTGTGATTTAATTAGCAAGGTCCAATGTTCCATTACAATGCCAACATTACCTTTATCTGATATTCAGGAACCAAACAATTCCAAATTTCTAACATATCAAAGGAAATAATTCTATATGATTTTTAAACAATATTTCCTATTTTGAAATGTAACAAATCCAATGTAATATTTTAGGGCCATCCAGTGTAACTTCATTCTGAACCATGCCCTCTTCTTTGTGCAATGAACATAATGTATTTTGGGATAATATTTGTACATATTTTTGTATCTTTTTTGCAAATTGTAATATGCCCTTAAGTGTAAAACAGATAACTGACCTGATTTTGGCCTGTATAAAAGAAAGCTGCTTTAAAATAAAAGCTTTTTATGGTAGTGTGTTTTTTAATATATCTCAATCAAGTAAAGTATTATTTTCAATTGTTTGTATAGTTTCTAATTGTATTTAATGCTCTGTTGTGTTCATTAAGCAGTTTATTGCAAATATTGTCATAATTTTATAAATTATCAAAATAATAAACACAGTGCATGACAATTATGATTCTTGAAACAATATATTTAACAATTTATCATATATTTACCTATATTTAATTATTTTTAAATTATTGTAACAATGGCTTGTCTTTCCATTGTCCATACATAGAAACATAGAAATATAGAACCATAGAAAATATGTGCAGGTGGAAGTCATTCGGCCCTTCGAGCCAGCTCCACCATTCAATGCGATCATGGCTGATTATTCACAATCAGTAACCTGTGCTTGCCTCCCCATACCCCTTGATTCAGCTTGCCCCAAGAGCTCTAACTCTCTTTTAAATTCATCCACTGATTTGGCCTCCACTGTTTTCTGTGGCAGAGAATTCCACAAATTCACAATTCTCTGGGTGAAAAGGTTTTTTCTCATCAGCCCACTCACCAACCTGTCCAAATCACCCTGCAACCTCCTAGCATCCTCTTCGCAGTTCACACTGCCACCCAGCATTGTGTCATCTACAAATTTGCAAGTGTTACATAGCACAATCCCGTTGTTAAAATACCCTCAGAAAAATATTTATGAACTGTGGACAAATCACTCTATTAATTTCTCACTGTCATATAAGCTTGGATACAGGACTGAAACACCAGCCCACTGAGATTGTGCCGAACATCAAGCATTAATTTTTATAGTTATCGTACCTCAAATAATTTGATTCTTCCCAGATTTTCTTCAACTCTCCCTAACACATATCTGCACATTTAGGGCAGTTCACCTCCTGCCCAGATGTGAGAGGATACCAGAGCATCCAGACGAAATGCACGTGGTTACAAGGAGGACTTGGCGGCATGATGGCGCAGCAGTAGAGCTGCTGCCTTACCCTGCCAGAGACCCGGGTTTGATCATGATTATGGGTGTTTGGACAGGCTAGATGCAGGAAGATTATTCACGATGTTGGGGAAGTCCAGAACAAAGGCTCACAGTTTAAGGATAAGGGGGAAGTCTTTTAGGACCGAGATGAGAAAACATTTTTAACACAGAGAGTGGTGAATCTGTGGAATTCTCTGCCACAGAAGGTAGTTGAGGCCAGTTCATTGGCTATATTTAAGATGTGGCCCTTGTGGCTAAATGATTAATGGTCTTTAGTAAAATTGTAAAATTGTCCCTAGTATTTAGGTTAGTGCTAGTGGGGTGTATGGGGCGATCGCTGGTCAGCGCGGACTCGGTGGGCTGAAGGGCCTGTTTCCGCACTGTATCTTCGTTGCTTCAGGTGTGATAGAATTGGAGGGGCAAGAGGTGGAGGTGTTGCATTGCTTGTCAGGGAAGATATTACAGCAGTGCTTTGGCAGGATAGATTAGAGGTCTCGTCTAGGGAGGCTATTTGGGTGGAACTGAGAAATGGGAAAGGTGCAGCAACACTTATAGGGGTATATTATAGACCGCCAAATGGGGAGCGAGAATTGGAAGAGCAAATATGTAAGGAGATTGCAGATATTAGTAGTAAGCACAAGGGCTTTGGGAGCAACAACAGCAGCAGGAGATTAGCAAGAGATACGACTGATTGGCTCTAGCCCAAGTGGGAGGAGAGAAGTGAAAACAGTTTAAGTACAGGTCAAGGACAGGCAGACTTGACTCAGAACTGCTGTAGCTTTGGGAGCAACAACAGCAGCAGGAGGTTAGCAAGAGATACGACTGATTGACTCTAGCCCAAGTGGGAGGAGAGAAGTGAAAACAGTTTAAGTACAGGTCAAGGACAGGCAGACTTGACTCAGAACTGCTGTAGCTTTGGGAGCAACAACAGCAGCAGGAGTTAAGCAAGAGATACGACTGATTGGCTCTAGCCCAAGTGGGAGGAGAGAAGTGAGTCAGTGCTGGGAAAACAGTTGAAAACTGAGGAATTTGGTTTGTAAATTGGTAAATCAGGCAATTTATCAGTCAATTTAAGCAAGACTGCTCTTAGCGAGCGGCAGTGAGTGAGCGGCCTTGCGAGGGAAGTGCCCTGTGAGTAAAGTGTGAGTCTTTGGCTCGAGAGTCTTCGGAGAGGAGGCTGAGGAGAGGAGACTACGCAAAACACTGCAGAGGGAGAGACGAAAGAAGGAGATGTCAGGCAAGCTGATTCAGTGTGATGCTTGCAGTATGTGGGAGGTCAAGGACACCGCTGGTGCCTCTGGCTGCTACAAATGCGAAAAGTGCATCCAGGTAGAGCTCCTGAAGGGCCGTGTTGGGGAACTGGAGAAGCAAGTGGATGACCTCCGGTTCGTCCGAGAAACGGAGTCGTTCCTCGACAAGTCCTACAGTACGATTGTTACACCTAAGGTACTGGAAGAGAGAAGGTGGGAGACAGTGAGAACGGGAGGGAAGCATGGAATGCCAACGTCCCCGGGTGTTGTACCTCTTGTGAACAGGTTCACCCACTTAGAAGCTGTCAGGACAGAAGAGGTGTTTACACTGGGCGGCGGACTGGCTTGTGATGTGAATAGGGCTGTTGAGCCAAAACCAAAAAGGCCTAAGGCAGGCAACGCCATTGTAGTAGGAGACTCCATTGTGAGACGTACAGACAGGGGTTTCTGCGGCAACAGACGGGATGCGAGGATGGTGTGCTGCCTTCCTGGTGCCAGGATCCAGGATGTCACGGACAGAGTGCAGAAAATCCTCAAGGGCGAAGGTGAACATCCGGAAGTGGTAGTGCATGTCGGCACAAACGATGTCGGAAAGAAGGGGAGGAATATTCTGCAGCGTGACTTTAGAGAGCTCGGAAAAATGCTGAAAAGCAGGACCTCCAGGGTTGTTATCTCCAGTTTGCTTCCAGTTCTTCGTACTGGCGAGAGCAGGAACAGGGAGATACGGGACCTGAACGTGTGGCTGAGGAACTGGTGCACGGGGCAGGGATTTAGATTCTTAGATCACTGGGATCTGTTTTGGGGTAAGGGGGAACTGTACAAAAGGGACGGATTGCATCTTAACAGGTGTGGGACCAGCATTCTGGCAGGCAGGTCATTGCTACACGGGTGGTTTTAAACTGAATAAGGGGGGTGGGGTGTCGAATGGGCTAGTGGAGGATGGAGTTAAAGGGAAAGGGTTTCTTAAATATGTGAGCGTAGAGACAGAGGGTTGTAAAATGAGGGTAGAAGCAATAGGTAGCAAGGTGAAAAGTAAAAGTGGCAGGCCGGAAAATCCAGGGCAAAAATCAAAAAGGGCCACTTTTCAACAAAATTGTATAAGGGGTAAGAGTGTTGTAAAAACAAGCCTGAAGGCTTTGTGTCTCAATGCAAGGAGCATTCGTAATAAGGTGGATGAGTTGAATGTGCAGATAGCTATTAATGACTATGATATAGTTGGGATCACGGAGACATGGCTCCAGGGTGACCAAGGCTGGGAGCTGAACATCCAGGGATATTCAATATTCAGGAGGGATAGAGAGAAAGGAAAAGGAGGTGGGGTAGCGTTGCTGATTAGAGAGGAGATTAACGCAATGGAAAGGAAGGACATTAGTTTGCAGGATGTGGAATCGGTATGGGTAGAGCTGCGAAACACTAAGGGGCAGAAAACGCTGGTGGGTGTTGTGTACAGGCCACCTAACAGTAGTAGTGAAGTTGGAGATGGTATCAAACAGGAAATTAGAAATGCGTGCGACAAAGGCAAAACCGTTATAATGGGTGACTTCAATCTACATATAGATTGGGTGAATCAAATTGGCAGGGGTGCTGAGGAAGAGGATTTTTTGGAATGTATGCGGGATAGTTATCTAAACCAACATGTAGAGGAGCCAACGAGAGAGCAGGCTATTTTAGACTGGGTATTGAGTAATGAGGAAGGGTTAGTTAGCAGTCTTGTTGTACGTGCCCCCTTGGGCAAGAGTGACCATAATATGGTTGAGTTCTTCATTAGGATGGAGAGTGACATTGTTAATTCAGAAACAATGGTTCTGAACTTAAAGAAAGTTAACTTTGAGGGTATGAGACGTGAATTGGCCAAGATTGACTGGCAATTAATTCTAAAAGGGTTGACGGTGGATATGCAATGGAAGACATTTAAAGACTGCATGGATGAACTACAAAAATTGTTCATCCCAGTTTGGCAAAAGAATAAATCAGGGAAGGTAGTGCATCCGTGGATAACAAGGGAAATCAGGGATAGTATCAAAGCGAAGGACGATGCTTACAAATTAGCCAGAAAAAGCAGCATGCCGGAGGACTGGGAGAAATTCAGAGACCAACAGAGGAGGATAAAGGGCTTAATTAGGAAAGGAAAAATAGATTATGAAAGAAAACTGGCAGGGAACATAAAAACTGACTGCAAAAGTTTTTATAGATATGTGAAAAGAAAGAGATTAGTTAAAACAAATGTAGGTCCCTTGCAGTCAGAAACAGGTGAGTTGATCATGGGGAACAAGGATATGGCGGACCAATTGAATAACTACTTTGGTTCCATCTTCACTAAGGAAGACATAAATAATCTGCCGGAAATAGCAGGGGATCGCGGGTCAAAGGAGTTGGAGGAATTGAGTGAAATCCAGGTTAGCCGGGAAGTGGTGTTGGGTAAATTAAATGGATTAAAGGCCGATAAATCCCCAGGGCCAGATAGGCTGCATCCCAGAGTACTTAAGGAAGTAGCTCCAGAAATAGTGGATGCATTAGTAATAATCTTTCAAAACTCTTTAGATTCTGGAGTAGTTCCTGAGGATTGGCGGGTAGCAAACGTAACCCCACTTTTTAAGAAGGGAGGGAGAGAGAAAACGGGGAATTACAGACCAGCTAGTCTAACATCGGTAGTGGGGAAACTGCTAGAGTCAGTTATTAAAGATGGGATAGCAGCACATTTGGAAAGTGGTGAAATCATTGGACAAAGTCAGCATGGATTTACAAAAGGTATATCATGTCTGACGAATCTTATAGAATTTTTCGAGGATGTAACTAGTAGCGTGGATAGGGGAGAACCAGTGGATGTGGTGTATCTGGACTTCCAGAAGGCTTTCGACAAGGTCCCACATAAGAGATTAGTTTACAAACTTAAAGCACACGGCATTGGGGGTTCAGTATTGATGTGGATAGAGAACTGGCTGGCAAACAGGAAGCAAAGAGTAGGAGTAAACGGGTCCTTTTCACAATGGCAGGCAGTGACTAGTGGGGTACCGCAAGGCTCAGTGCTGGGACCCCAGCTATTTACAATATATATTAATGATCTGGATGAGGGAATTGAAGGCAATATCTCCAAGTTTGCGGATGACACTAAGCTGGGGGGCAGTGTTAGCTGTGAGGAGGATGCTAGGAGACTCTAAGGTGACTTGGATAGGCTGGGTGAGTGGGCAAATGTTTGGCAGATGCAGTATAATGTGGATAAATGTGAGGTTCTCCATTTTGGTGGCAAAAACAGGAAAGCAGACTATTATCTAAATGGTGGCCGACTAGGAAAAGGGGAGATGCAGCGAGACCTGGGTGTCATGGTACACCAGTCATTGAAAGTGGGCATGCAGGTGCAGCAGGCAGTGAAGAAAGCAAATGGTATGTTAGCTTTCATAGCAAAAGGATTTGAGTATAGGAGCAGGGACGTTCTACTGCAGTTGTACAGGGTCTTGGTGAGACCACACCTGGAGTATTGCGTACAGTTTTGGTCTCCAAATCTGAGGAAGGACATTATTGCCATAGAGGGAGTGCAGAGAAGGTTCACCAGACTGATTCCTGGGATGTCAGGACTGTCTTATGAAGAAAGACTGGATAGACTTGGTTTATACTCTCTAGAATTTAGGAGATTGAGAGGGGATCTTATAGAAACGTACAAAATTCTTAAGGGGTTGGACAGGTTAGATGCAGGAAGATTGCTCCCGATGTTGGGGAAGTCCAGGACAAGGGGTCACAGCTTAAGGATAAGGGGGAAATCCTTTAAAACCGAGATGAGAAGAACTTTTTTCACACAGAGAGTGGTGAATCTCTGGAACTCCCTGCCACAGAGGGTAGTCGAGGCCAATTCATTGGCTATATTTAAGAGGGAGTTAGATGTGGCCCTTGTGGCTAAGGGGATCAGAGGGTATGGAGAGAAGGCAGGTACGGGATACTGAGTTGGATGATCAGCCATGATCATATAGAATGGCGGTGCAGGCTCGAAGGGCCGAATGGCCTACTCCTGCACCTAATTTCTATGTTTCTATGTTTCTATGTAGTGATTGTGGGAGATTTCAATTTTCCACACATAGACTGGGAAACACATTCTGTAAAAGGGCTGGATGGTTTGGAGTTTGTAAAATGTGTGCAGGATAGTTTTTGCAGCAATACATAGAGGTACCTATTCGAGAAGGGGCAGTGGTGGACCTCCTGTTCGGAAATGAGACAGGTCAGGTGACGGAGGTATGTGTTGGGGAGCACTTCGGGTCCAGTGATCACAATACCATTAGTTTCAATATAATTATGGAGAAGGTCAGAACTGGACCTAGGGTTGAGATTTTTGATTGGAGAAAGGCTAACTTTGAGGAGATGCGAAAGGATTTAAAAGGAGAGAATTGGGACATTTTGTTTTATGGGAAGGATGTAGAAGAGAAATGGAGGACATTTAAAGGTGAAATTTTAAGAGTACAGAATCTTTATGTCCCTGTTCGGTTGAAAGGAAAGAGTGATAATTGGAAAGAGCCCTGGTTTTCAAGAGAAATTGGACACTTGGTTCGGAAAAAGAGAGAGATCTACAATAATTATAGGCAGCATGGAGTAAATGAGGTGCTTGAGGAGTATAAATAATGTAAAAAGAATCTTAAGAAAGAAATTAGAAAAGCTAAAAGAAGGTATGTGGTTGCTTTGGCAAGTAAGGTGAAAGTAAATCCAAAGGGTTTCTACAGCTATATTAATAGCAAAAGGATAACGAGGGATAAAATTGTCCATTAGAGAGTCAGTCTAACTCTCTGCCCGTCGACCTGTCCGCGTGGCCTACCAGCGGGCTTGGAGCGCCGTTTCCTGGTGGGGACCGCCCAGCACCTCGGCTTCGGTGGCGGCACAGCGCTGGAGCGCCATCGCGGAGCGGAGTGGGCGATGCCTTGCCTGGGTCGCCGCGCTGGAGCTCCGGTGAGCTGGACCGCCGAGAGCAACACCTCCGGGCTGCGGGTCTGCGGAGCGGAGCGTGCGGCGCCGACATTAACATCGGGAGCCTGGGAGCTCCAACTCGGTGCGTCCTTGTCGGCTTCGGAAGCCGACAATCCCCTGCTAGGAAGCGGCCGTTCCAGGTGGCCCAGCCGCTGTGAGGACTCTCCCGACGCCGGGGCGAGACCACCCGCCTAGAACGGCCAGGAACATCGGGCCTCCGTTGAGGCAACAGCGGTGGCCTTAATAGGCCTGACTTTAGGGAGAACTGGGGTTGGGGACTGGACTTTTGTGCCTTCCCCCACAGTGGTAACCACTGTGGGGGGATGATTTTTCTGTGTGTAAGGTACTTTGTTAGTCTGTGTCCAAGATGGCTGTCGGAAGAGAGAGTGTGCGCTGGCGCGCTTTAGCTGCCGCTGCTCTCTCTTCACATTGTGTTTTTTTTGATTTTTTGATTTTGTGTCTTTGGAGTGATTTCTATCTTTAATTTGTGTATTGATGATGTCCTTATTATTTATTTTTCTCCGACTATATGTTTTTTTTCTCTTCTGTTTAATCTTTGTAAGGTGACCTTGAGATTTGAAAGGCGCCCGAAAATAAAATTTACTATTATTATTATTAGAGTGCACAGCTATCTGCAGAGCCAAAAGAGATGGGGGAGATATTGAACAATTTATTTTCTTTGGTATTCACCAAGGAGAAGGATATTGAATTATGTGAGGTAAGGGAAACAAGTAGGGTAGCTATGGAAACTATGAGATTCAAAGAGGAAGTACTGACACTTTTGAAAAATATAAAAGTGGATAAGTCTCTAGGTCCTGGCAGGATATTCCCTAGGACATTGAGGGAAGTTAGTGTAGAAATAGCAGGGGCTATGACAGAAATATTTCAAATGTCATTAGAAACGGGAATAGCACCGGAGGATTGGCGTACTGTGCATGTTGTTCCATTGTTTAAAAAGGGTTCTAAGAGTAAACCAAGCAATTATAAACCTGTTAGTTTGACGTCAGTGGTGGGCAAATTAATGGAAAGGATACTTAGAGATAATATATATAAGCATCTGGATAAACAGGGTCTGATTAGGAACAGTCAACATGGATTTGTGCCTGGAAGGTCATGTTTGACTAATCTTCTTGAATTTTTTGAAGAGGTTACTAGGGAAATTGATGAGGGTAAAGCGGTGGATGTTGTCTATATGGACTTCAGTAAGGCCTTTGACAAGGTTCCTCATGGAAGGTTGGTTAAGAAGGTTCAATTGTTGGGTATTAATAGTGGAGTAGCAAGATGGATTCAACAGTGGCTGAATGGGAGATGCCAGAGAGTAATGGTGGATGGCTGTTTGTCAGGTTGGAGGCCGGTGACTAGTGGGGTGCCTCAGGGATCTGTGTTGGGTCCACTGTTGTTTGTCATATACCTCAATGATCTGGATGATGGTTTGGTAAATTGGATTAGTAAGTATGCAGATGATACTAAGATAGGTGGTGTTGTGGATAATGAAGTAGATTTTCAAAGTCTACAGAGAGATTAAGGCCATTTGGAAGAGTGGGCTGAAAGATGGCAGATGGAGTTTAATGCTGATAAGTGTGAGGTGCTACATCTTGGTAGGACAAATCAAAATAGGACTTACATGGTAAATGATAGCGAATTGAGGAATGCAGTTGAACAGAGGGATCTAGGAATAACTGTGCATAGTTCCCTGAAGGTGGAATCTCATGTAGATAGGGTGGTAAAGAAAGCTTTCGGTGTGCTGGCCTTTATAAATCAGAACATTGAGTATAGAAGTTGGGATGTAATGTTAAAATTGTACAAGACAGTGGTGAGGCCAATTCTGGAGTATGGTGCCCAATTTTGGTCGCCAAATTATAGGAAAGATGTCAACAAAATAGAGAGTACAGAGGAAATTTACAAGAATGTTGCCTGGGTTTCAGCACCTAAGTTACAAAGAAAGGTTGAACAAGATAGGTCTTTATTCTTTGGAGCGCAGAAGGTTAAGGGGGGACTTGATAGAGGTCTTTAAAATTATGAGAGGGATAGACAGAGTTGACGTGGATAAGCTTTTTCCATTGAGAGTAGGGAAGATTCAAACAAGAGGACATGATTTGAGAATTAAGGGACAAAAGTTTAGGGGTAACACGAGGGGGAACTTCTTTACTCAGAGAGTGGTAGCTGTGTGGAATGAGCTTCCAGTGGAAGTGGTGGAGGCACTTTCATCGATTTTATCATTTAAAAATAAATTGGATAGGTATATGGACGGGAAAGGAATAGTGGGTTATGGTCTGAGTGCAGGTAGATGGGACTAGGGGAGAATACGTGTTCGGCACGGACTAGAAGAGCCGAGATGACCTGTTTCCGTGCTGTAATTGTTATATGATTATTATATCTCTAAACTAAACTAAACTAAATTTGTAATCTCTAGCAACATTGGAGGTCAGGATTGAACCAGTATCTTTGGCACCGGGAAGAGCAGCTCTACTAGGTGTGTTACAGGGACACCCATTAGCATCATTTAATACTCGACAGCTAACATTTTTCTAAAGTTACTGATTGGACTGAACTTGCCCCAATAATGCCATTTCAATTTGTATATTTATCCAATTTATTTTTGACAGAATTACAGATCTGAATATCGTTGTCTAACGATTTTGGATTTAATTGTGTTTTGTACATGTGCACAGAGGGCCAATGGCCAAAAGACAATAGGTGCAGGAGTAGGCCGTTCGGCCCTTCGAGCCAGCACTGCCATTTAATGTGATCATGGCTGATCTTCCCCAATCAGTACCCCGTTCCTGCATTCTCCCCATATCCCCTGACTCCGCCAATTAGATCCCTGCAATACATCATGAGGCGGGCAGAAATACCTATGGAAGAGGAGCCACATATTATCAGAAGCTGTGTATTTAGGCTGGTCTTGTTTGGAACAAGGTAAGTTTCATACAAGACCAGCCTAAATACGACAGCTTCTGATAGTTTGTGGCACATGCAACTGAATTGTTGATTCATTGAATTGTATAGCACACAAACAGGCAAAATCCATAAGAATGAACTTTTAACGTCGAACTTCACCAACTCAATGTTTTTAATGGGTTCCACAATGGCGATCGAGGCTAAAACAACACAATTGTGGTGCAAAGAAAATGGGGGAAAAAAAATCTAATTTCCCGGCACCAGTTTTTGACTTTTCCAGTTCATTTCTGGCTGAGGTATGTGACTTTAGCCTGCAGTCAATTTTTTTTCCTCTTTTGGGAAGGGCTTCCTTTGGAGGCCCTTCACGATGTTTGTTTACTGCATGAGTTGCTGCGAAATGCAGAACCTCACCACAAAGGATTGGACCAATACTTCTGCACAAGGTCCACCTGGGGGAAATCATACAGGGAGCACAGACTCTGATTGCAAATTCGACCCCACTGTAAGTGTGTGTGATGCAGCCAAACGTTTGTGTATATACCATTTCTAATTGCACTGGAGAAGGCTGTGGTGAGCTGTCTGCTTGAACCAGTGCAACGTGTGTGGTGAAGATACTCCTGCAGTGCTGTTAGACCAGAACCTTACCTATTATACCTATGATAAAATGAGGGACAATGATGAAGGACTGCACGGCATCATTCACTCTCACTGAACATTGGGACCCAGTAGAACTCCTCTTTCTATTTTTGATTCACTATCCACTGCAATTTACTATTGCAGGGCTTTCATCCTGTCCACTGGTTGTTGGATCAATTAACTTTGTTTGTAGAATGCTGCTCTTGCTGTGAGCTCTAGGTTGTGACTGTATTAGGCTGGTAGCTCAGTTCAAGATCTCTCTGGTGCTCCTCCTGGCAATGTTGTTCCATGGTTGCTTGTGAATGATATTTGGTCCTCTGGAATGATGGTAAAATGGTGAACTATGGGCAATGATGAGCCAGAACTGTGTACCATCCAAGAGGCCCACAGTGCCTTGTGGCCATTCATCCTTAAGTCAGTCGATCTGTTCTGAACCTATCCCACTGTGCACAGTGGTATCATATAACAGGATGAGAAATGTCTTTCGACAAATAGTTGACCCCATCTTAACCAGTTTGGGTCGACATGGTGGTGCAGCGGTAGAGTTGTTGTCTTACAGTGCCAGAGACCCGGGATCGATCCTGACTCTGGGTGCTGTCTGTATGGAGTTTGTACATTCTCCCCGTGGTCACGTGGGTTTTCTCCAGCTGCTCCAGTTTTCTCCCACACTCCAAAGACATACAGGTCTGTACATTAATTTGGCTTCAGTAAAAATTGCAAACTGTCCCTGGCCTGTAGGATGGGGCTAGTGTACAGGGGATCACTGGTTAGCGTGTACTCGGTGGGCCGAAGGGCCAGTTTCAGCGCTATATTTCTAATCTAAACTAAAGTAATAACTAAAAGTCATAAAACTCAAGATGCTGGAATGGAAATAAAAACAGAAAAAGCCAGAGACTCTGCAGATCAGGCAGTGTGTGCATGATGAAACTGAATTCATGCCAAGTCAATGATTTTTCATCAGAATGAAAGAAGTGAGAATACAAGCATGTTTGAAATTGCAGAGTTGTGGAGCGTACACCTCAATTCAAGGTGTTCATTATGTGGTGAAAGCCATGGTTGTCCGGGTGACAACAATTGCTCTTGTATCTGTTTAAGGAAAATAAATAAATGATAGTTAATCAAAGCTGTTCAATCTGAATGAGTGTAAATAGCAGAGGACGAATGAGGGCCATGGGAGAGAAAGTAAACCAACCTGTTGGAACTGTGAGATGCTGAATACAATAGTTACTGGAAATCTGAAATAAAAGAGAATATTGGAAGATACGTTGAAATGATCTGACATCAGGTCTGGTCAGTCCTGACACAAACTGGAAATGTTAATATTGAGCCCCAAGGACAATGAGGAAAAAGATGAGTATTAGTTTTTAGTTTTGGAGATACAGCTTGGAAACAGGCCCACCGAGTCCATGTCCACCATCGATCACCTGTTCACACTATTTAATCCCACTTTCTTATCCACTCCTTATACATTAGGGCCAATTAACCTTCAAACCAGCAGTTCTTTGGGATGCACCCGTGGCACCCACAGGAAGCACATGTGGTCACAGGGAGAATATGCAAACTCACACAGAAAGCAGCCGAGGTTCAGGATCAAACCTGGGTGTCTGGTGCTGTGAGGCACCACTGTGCCTGCCGGCCACTCTGCACCAGTGAGTTCCTTGACCTTATCTTAGGCTTCATTGGAGGCTAAAGGCACCAAGGTCAGAAAGTAAGTGGGATGGATTAGAGTGTCAGGCATCCAGAAGCAAAAATTAGCTTGAGGGGGGATCTTATAGAAACGTACAAAATTCTTAAGGGGTTGGACAGGCTAGATGCAGGAAGATTGTTCCCGATGTTGGGGAAGTCCAGAACAAGGGGTCACAGTTTAAGGATAAGGGGGAAATCTTTTAGGACCGAGATGAGAAAACATTTTTCACACAGAGTGGTGAATCTCTGGAATTCTCTGCCACAGAAGGTAGTTGAGGCCAGTTCATTGGCTATATTTAAGAGGTAGTTAGATGTGGCCCTTGTGGCTAAAGATATCATGGGGTATGGAGAGAAGGCAGGTACAGGATACTGAGTTGGATGATCAGCCATGATCATATTGAATGGCGGTGCAGGCTCGAAGGGCCGAATGGCCTACTCCTGCGCCTATTTTCAATGTTTCTATGTAACCCTTTTGGATTGAATTGAGATGTTCTGAAAACTGTCACCTGATCTCCATTTCATTTCCCCAGTCAAGAGGATTCTACATTGTAAATACGAAAAACAGTGAAGCATAAGTAAGATTCTGCTTCATCCTGAAAGCTGTAGAAAGAAACCATAACCTGATGTTTTTCTGTGGGGTTATGATCCAGCAGAAGGTGTGAAGAGGTATCTGGGAGTTGATGGTTGCCGCTGTGAAATTGAGGTACGTTCACCAAAAATGCAATAATAACACATTGCCACGGGCGGCTGTGGAGGCCAAGCCAATGGATATTTTTAAAGCGGAGATTGACACGTTCTTGATTAGCAAGGGTGTCAGGAGTTATGGGGAGAAGGCAGGAGAATGGGATTGAGAGGGAAAGATAGATGAGCCATGATTGGAGTAGACTTGATGGTCCAAATGGCCTGATTCTGCTCGAGGATCTTACGAACGTTGTCAGCAGCTTTGATGACAAAGTTGTGGTTGGTCTTTAGTGAGAAGAAGTTTAGGGACGGGTGGGATAGAATGAACAAGGGCTGCAGAAAGTGAAAAAGTAGTTTAGCAAGGATGGAGTTAAGTAGATTTCTCATGTGTCCGTTTACTTATAGCTTAATCAAGTAGCTGTGTGGTTCAGTCTTCAGCCAGTTGGTATGTGGTGATGTTACCTAGTCAGTCTTGGTAGACACAAAATGCTGGAGTAACTCAGTGAGACAGGCAGCATCACTGGAGAGAAGGAATGGGTGGCCGTTCGGGTCGAGACCCTTCATCAGAAATGTCAACCATTCCGTATCTCCAGAGATGCTGCCTGCCCCGCTGAGTTACTCCAGCATTTTGTGTCTACCTTCAATTTAAATCAGCATCTGCAGTTCTTTCCTACACAAGTCAGTCTTGGTGATGGATATTGAATTCCCTCACTTAGCGTAAACTCTTGTTACCCTCAATGCTTTCTACAAGAGGTGTTCAATATGGAGGAGAAATCACCACGAGGTTTTATCTGACTCTGATATTATCTGAATGGTGGCTGATTAGGAAAAGGGGAGATGCAACGAGACCTGGGTGTCATGGTACACCAGTCATTGAAAGTAGGCGTGCAGGTGCAGCAGGCAGTGAAGAAAGCGAATGGTATGTTAGCATTCATAGCAAAAGAATTTGAGTGTAGGAGCAGGGAGGTTCTACTGCAGTTGTACAGTATTGCGTACAGTTTTGGTCTCCTAATCTGAGGAAAGACATTCTTGCCATAGAGGGAGTACAGAGAAGGTTCACCAGACTGATTCCTGGGATGACAAAGGTTCAAAGGTTCAAAGGTTGATTTATTGTCACATACACCTAAATGTAGTGAAATTCCTTTTGCCAGTGCAGCACATAAAAAAGAATACAAACATAACAATAATAAATAGCTTTAACATAAAAACATCCCCCCACAATGGTTCCCATTATGGGGGAAGGCACAGAGTCCAGTCCCATCCCCAAAGTCCACCCATAGTCGGGCCTATTGAGGCCTCCACAGTTGCCTCTACGGAGGCCCGATGTTCCAGGCCGTCCTCGCCGGGTGATGATGTTCCGGCGTCAGGAGAGTCCTCTCAGCGGCATGGGAACCCTGGAACGGCCGCCTCCCTACTCGAGACCGTGGCTTCCGGAGCCGACAAGGCCGCGCCGAATGGAGCTCAACTGGCGATCTCGTCGAGAGATCCCAGGCTCCCGATGGAAAGTTCAGCGCCGCCGCCCGCAGCCGCTCCTCAGACCCGCAGCTCCGCAACGGACCCAGCTCACCGGAGTTCCAGCTCAGCGACCCAGGCAAGGCACCGCCCGCCCCGCAATGGCGCTCCAGCGCTGCACCGCCGTCCTCAGACCCGCAGCCCCGCCGCCGCCGGTGCCGGTGCCGCCGCCGCCGCCGCCGATGCCAGTGCCGGTGCCGCCGCCGCCGATGCCGGTGCCGCCGATGCCGGTGCCGCCGCCACCGCCGAGGCTCCGGGCAGTCCCCTCGCTCCTCGGACCCGCAGCTCCGCAGCCGCCGCCGCCGATGCCGAGGCTCCAGGCGATCCCCTCAGGAAATGCCGCTCCAGGCCCGCTGGTAGGCCGTGAGGACGGGTCGAAAGTGCAGCCCGGAGAAAAGCTGCATCTCCGACCAGGTAGGGACCCTGAAAATTTGTTTCCCCCTTCCCCCCCCCCCCCCCCCCTTCCCCACACATAAAAAAGCTAGAACTCCTTAAAAGAAAACCACTAAACTAACTAAAAATAAGAAAAAAGAAATGAAAAACAGAGAGCTGCAGGCTAGGCAGCCATACCCCCTACAGGTCGGCGACAAGACTTTCGTATGAAGAAAGACTGGATAGACTCGGCTTGTACTCGCTAGAATTTAGAAGATTGAGGGGAGATCTTATAGAAACTTACAAAATTCTATAGGGGTTGGACAGGCTAGATGCAGGAAGATTGTTCCCGATGTTGGGGAAGTCCAGAACAAGGGGTCACAGTTTAAGGATAAGGGGGAAATCTTTTAGGACCGAGATGAGAAAAACATTTTTCACAGAGAGAGTGGTGAATGTCTGGAATTCTCTGTCACAGAAGGTAGTTGAGGCCAGTTCATTGGCTATATTTAAGAGGGAGTTAGATGTGGCCCTTGTGGCTAAAGGGACCAGGGGGTATGGAGAGAAGGCAGGTACAGGATACTGAGTTGGATGATCAGCCATGATCATATTGAATGGCGGTGCAGGCTCGAAGGGCCGAATGGCCTACTCCTGCACCTATTTTCTATGTCTCTATGTTTATAGACCATATCTGGCTTGATGCCATAGGACTATATCTTACCTGTTGTTGCCATCTTGCAAAATCAATTGGCATCTGCAATAACAACACAACATACAACAATTTAGACATGATACAAATAGAAAGGATTCAGAAAAAAGAAGCCTACAAGACTCTGCCAACTACCTAAAATAAACATCTTCCATTTATCAGTACCTTCTGCTTTCTATTTAACCCAGTTTTCCATATAACTAGCCAATTTTCCATTAATTAATGAGCTTTTAACCTCTTTAAAGAACAGGGAATTTTATCAAAGGCTGTGTGGTAATCAAAAGTCAATTTCATAAGCTGGATAGCCTCATCTCCCAGTTCAGGAATGCATTCCAAGTAGAAGAGCGACTTTGACCTCTCAAGCTGGCTAGTCTAAGTCTATTTATGTCGTACTTATTTCCTTCGGGTTCGTTCAGCAACAAAAGTATATTCAAATGCATATTCAAATTGTTTTCCTTAGTTGCTATGGCTTCTGTATATTTTAGAGCAGTGCTCCTATGTGTTTCTTCAATATTTTTGTTGGCTATGAATTCTAGGGCAATTCTCACTTTTTCTTTTGCATACTGGCAATAATACCTGTGCTTCAATGGTCATCAGGTGCAGCTATGCTTCTTGGTGTTTATAGAGTATGCAAACATAAGAACAATTTTCCCTCCCTTCTTTCTACAATAGAAAGTTCTGCTTGGTTTCTTCTCAAATCCTACCCTGGGGTAATCAAGCCAAACTTTAGGGTATCTGTCCAATCCGCATTTATACTATTCAATCCTAACCAATTGTATTCCCTTAATCTCACAGCACAGGGGCCCAACTGCCCATGGCTTTTGGCGTAACATGGCTAATTTAGCATGCACCACATTGTCTTGCTTCTCCAACTGCGCTGTTTAAATATGGTAGGTATTCTATTCCAAACCAGTTGTCTTCATTCTTAAACTCTGTGATCTCTTCCAGGATGATTCTCCACAGACCCTAGTCACTCATACCTCAGTGAAGAAGACGCTAATTTAATCTAACCATTTTAACAAAGTACTTGCTTGGCTGTGGAAAATTGTGAGATGTCTTGAGGTCATGGGAGGTGTAATATAAATGTAAGCCCTATGTTTCTTTTCAAAGTGAGTGTTGGCTGGCTGCTTTACCATCACAGCCAAGTCCCAAGCTCACAAGAGATCCACATACACATTTCTAGTCGAGGTCGTTGGATAACGATCAGAAACTAAGACCAAGATTTCCCCTTTAGTCCAGACATGCTGTAGAGCCCCATTGGTGCCCATTTCGAAATCTCAGAGTTCAGCACAATCCTGGCACAAAGTTTCGAGCATTCTTTATTAGTGCCAGATCCACTGCACTTACCCTCTGAGCCATTGGAAGTATTTTGTGGAGCCCTTGTTACATTCCCACACAAGCTTCATTCAATATGTTGGTGGTCAGATCATTTTTATGCTTCAAATGAAACAAAAGCAATTTTTGAAACAATTCCCAGTGTTTTCAAATATGGATCATGCATTTTCTTTTCCAGTAAATTACATTGAGGTAATCAGCTGTCAGATCTGCTAAGTCAAACACCTAGTTACGTTTTGTGCAGAGACCAGAGATGTGGACAGAATTCCTCCGTAGGTTAAAATGAAACATTAGAAATAGGAAAATGAAAATAAAGCTGTCTTATAGTAATAATAACACTGATAAACTGTATATTTAAATCACATTGCGGCCTCAAGCTTAGTTTACGTGCATTGGCAAAAAAAGAATTCAAAACTCTTTTGCTTTTGTGTTTTTCAGAATATCGCTCTAGGCATTTTTATTTCAGCTAAAAATTGTGGTAGTAACTTAAAAAATATTTTCAGTTTTCTTGCTACTTTTTTTCCCCAAGCTTATTGGCTCCCAACTTGCACACAAGGCCACGTAAAGCTGGGTTCAGCCCCTCTCCCCCCAAATGCGGGGTCCACCATCAGACACAGCACAGTGTCGCAGCAGGTAGAGCTGCTGCCTTGCAGGGCCAGATACCCAGGATCGATCCTGACCTCGGGGACTGTCTGTGTGTAGTTTGCATGCTTTCTCTGTGACCATGCAGGTTTCCTTGGGATGCTCCAGTTTCTCCCCACATTCCTAAAACATGCAAGTTTTGTAGGACAATTGGCTGCTGTAAATGATTATCTGTCATTAATATGAGTCAAGATAATGTATGTTTGTGCTATGTTTGCACCTTTGCAAGGGCAGACTATTATCTGTCATTTTTCAGACTGACAACAAACAAATTAACCACAATCTTATTGGTTGACAACCATCAAATCCGTAAATCCAATAACCAGTGATTGACACAATAACTCTCAGTTTGCGAACTACCCTAACAATGCAACAGGTTATGATCTATGGTAAACCAAACAGGTAGCTTATAGTGAACTTAAAAAAATTGAGATTTGTGCACTGAAAGAAATCTGTTAATTATCAGCAAGTAAGAATTTCATTGTTCCGTCCGGGACACATGACAATAAAAGTTTGACTCTTGGCTCTATTTTCTGGTCACAATTATTGCTTGATGTTAATAATAATAATAATAATAATAATAAATGTTATTTGTTGGGCGCCTTTCAGACATCTCAAGGACACTTTACATAGATTAACAGGAATATAATGTTATTGTTATATGGTTATATGGTTATATGTTATAAACATATAATCAGAGTAAAATAAATAATAAAGACATCACAGAGACATAAACTAAAAACAGAATTCAGTCCAAAAACAGAAAATCAAAAACACAATGTGAAGATGTTGAATATGGATGTTAATGCAGGCGCTAAGCTTTCACAAGACAATGGATTGACTATAATATACTCAATGAAAAATTACCCAAGTGTCAGGAGACACAAGAGACTGCAGATGCTGGAATCTGGACCAAAACAAAACTGCCAGAACAGCTCAGCAGGTCAGGCAGCTTCTGAGGAGGGAAATGGACAGGCGAGATTTCGGGTCGAGACTTTTCATCTGGATAGCGACTGATTTTGTTGCCTTCCTACCAGGTAAAAATACCTCAAGAAATTAATCTGCATTTGAGTTCACGTATGTTACTTCCCACAACAGCTGTTATTAATTATGCACAACAAAGCAAAAAAGTAGCGTTAGGAACTCAGTGGGTCAGTCAGCATCTGTGGATGGAAATGGAGAGTTGACATTTTCGGCCAAGACCCTTCATCTAGACTTCTTCTTTCGTGTCCATCTTCCATGTTTCAAATGTTGACATCGTTGTTATCGTCCGTCCTGAAAAGGACGCAAGCTTCCGGCGACAATCAGCGGGAGCCATCACTTGTTGCAATAGATGATGGTGGTAGCAGAATTAGCTCGGGATACTTCCAGTTTCCAGCCCCGCGACGTGCACGCTTCTGCTATGGGGCCTTCATCTTGACTGATCATTAATCATATGTCCTTGCAAGGGTGCAGTAAATAATTATCAACACTTTGATGTCTCCTCGGGAGTCCCAGCACAAACATACATTATCTTTTCTCATATTATCTGATAGGCAGTAGGCACAAATGGGTGGGAAGAGGGTGACAGAATTAAACTTGAGCGCCTAGGTTAAAGCAATTACATGAAATCTAATGAAAGCTTATGAACCTAAAACAATCATGTTCCTCCCAGCAGATGCTGCCTGGCCTACTGTTTCCAGAACTTTCTGTTATTATTTCACATTACTTAACAGATCAACCATGAAACAGTCAGCAGTTTTTATATTTCTCAGTAAAGTCTTCAGCCAAGAAAATTAAATTAGATGTATTGTTGAACTGGTAGGCCACATGCGTTTCACGCTGAGAAACCTCAAGAGATTGACATGATTTGGTTCAAGCACACCAGATGCACAATAGCCTTCCCTCCCCCTCCCTAATGGCATATTCTTGCTCAGTACCTTCTACAAAAGCCAACAATTCAGAAATGAAATTACATGAGATTTCTGGACATCAGTGAATTCAGAGCAACAATTGGCATCCATTCAATCTTATGAAGGCTTTTGCTGTAAAGGTGCAAAAAAAAAAATCCTTATTGAAATGCCACTTTTCATGACTTTAGGATATCCCAATGAGTTTTTGCAGATTGATAAGTGTAAAGTTATTTTTGGAGTGAAGGTGCTGTTGCATTGTATAATAACCCAGCCCACAAATAGCAAAGACGTAAATAAAAACAAAAGATTAGAAGCAATTGGAGCAGGAGCAGGCATTCAGCCTCATGAACCCAATTTTCTACATCAACTTTCATATTTCTGTTCTCCCTCCGTATCCAACAATTTCTCAAAATTGGGAAATGCATACTTTGAACACAATCAATGACCAAGCCTTTGCAAACCTCAGAGGTAGAGAACTTCAAAATTCTACCATCCTCTCATTGGAAAAATGTACCTTCTTTTCACTTGGAAAGGCCTGAAACCTTTATGAGACCGTCCTCCATTTCTATACATCCTATGTAGGTGAAATATCCAATTGACCTCAATCCTAACTATCTAATATTTTATATTTCTCAATTAAATCGCCTGTCATTCTTCTGAATTCTAGAGCATGAAGACCAAACCGACTCAACCTTTCAGTCAGTCTGAAGAAGGGTCTTGACCCGAAACGTTGCCCATTCCTTTGCTCCAGAAATGCTGCCTCACCCGCTGAGTTACTCCAGCATTTTGTGTCTACCTTCAACTCAACCTTTCCTCATATGGTTGCCCCACTACAGGAAGGGTGTGGAGACTTTGGAGAGGGTACATGTTTGATAAAATGCTGCCTGGGTTAACCAGGGTTTTACCTAAAAGGAGAGGTTGGACAACCTTGGATGGTTTTATATGGGGGGGGGGGGGGGGGACCTGGAAGAAGTATATAAATTATGAGAGGTGAAGATAAGCTAGATAGTCCGAACCTTCACACAGGAAGGAAATATCAAATATGAGCAAGTATATTTATGTGAGAGGGGCAATGTTTAAAAAAGATGGGTAATGTTTTTTGCACAGAGTGGCGGGTGCCTGGAACACGTACTATAAGGGGTGATTATTGCAGATATTATAGTTGTGTTTAAGAGGCTTTTAGTTAGGCACTTGAATATGCAGGGAATGGAGGGATATGGATAACATGCAGCTGAGGAGGTTGACATTTAATGTTAACTTGTCATTATGTTCAGCACAGACATTATGGGCCAAAGTGCCTGTTCCTATGCTGTACAGTTCTATATTCTATATGACAGATCTACTGGCACAACCTTGTGAATCTTCATTGCACTCTTTCTATCGCAATGATATACTTCTTTAGGTAAGGAGACTAAAATTGTACACAAAACACCAGGTATGAACTCACCATGGCCCGATATAATTGTTGTAAATCAATACTTGAACTGGAGGGTGGCTAATGTTTTGTCTCTATTTAATAAAGGCAGCGAGGAAAAGCTGTGAACTACAAATGATGAACATAACATCAGTTGCGGGTAAGTTATTGGAGGGCATTCTAATAGACAGGATCTACCAGTATTTGGAAAGGCAAAGACTAATTAGGGATAGTCAGCATGGCTTTGTGCATGGGAAAGCATATCTCATCAATTTGATTGAGTTTATTGAAGAAGTGAGCAAGACGATTGATGAGGGCAATGCAGAAAATGTTTGAAGAGAATTGGGCCCAATGCTGACCAATGGGACTTGCTTGGTTGGGCAAATTGGGAAGGGCCTGTTTCCATGCTGTATAGCCCTACAACTATTCATGTATTCAAATTCTCTTGCAATAAATGCGACTTTAGTACAAAGACACCCAAGTCCTAACACATGATCTGATTATTTGTTTCATTGATGTCTTCTGAGGGATAAATAATAGCCAATACACAAAGTTTTTCCTTCATAGTCTGTCAAACTCAAATTTTATTGGCATTTGGCAGCCAGAAGGTCAATGGTGATATGAATTGTAGCAGAGAAAGGAAGAAAAAAATCATTAAACATTCAATGCTGTGAAATGTTTTTCATTGTATTGCCTTGTTACATAATAAAAAGGGTTCCTAGTTCCTCATTACAAATACATGCTGTGTATTTAAGAGGATAGGGAACAAGAGGGATTTCCAGCATTTGCATGAGCCACATTATACAGGTGCACAACCTTTTATCCGAAAGCCTTGGGACCAGACACTTCTCGGATTTCGGGATTTTTCGGTTTTCCGAACGGAAGGTTTTTAGCGTAGATTTTAACATGTGGCTCAGTGGTAGAGTGCTCGGTCAGGGCCGGCCTTTAGCCGATAGGACCTATTTCTCGCAATTGGGCCCCGCGCCTAAGGGGGCTCCGCGCTAGAGTAATCAAATCAATTGGAGCAAAGATCTTATAGCGCAAGATGGTCCACTCCTGCCAAATACAATGAACTGACGCGTAGTCCGCACCGGAGCGTAACCTCCGTCATTTCAGTAACCCCGACCCGACTTCAGTTATGCCTCTCGCAGCGTTGCGGGGGAACAGTTTAGGTGTTGTTAAATGTTCTAAATGTTTTTTATCACTTCCTTTTTAAACGGCACATGCCTTGTACTTTTTAAACGGCACATAGTGCAGATGCTGATTAAACCGAAGACAGACACAAGAGGCTGGAGTAAATCAGCAGATCAGGCTGCATCTCTGATGAGGAATACGTGAGAATAGGAGGAAATAGGTGATATTTCGGGTCGACTTTTTCCAATAGCTGCCATGAGGGGAGAAGCGCCGGCACCAAGAGCAAGCGAAAGCGTGGACAGACGGTTGAAAGCAACGTTCATAGAGCGGCGTTGGTAGACATTTCGGGTCGAGACCCTTCTTCAGACTGATAGTCAGGGAAAGGGAAACGGGAGATATCGGCATATCTTCCATTCACTTGTCCTTAGTACCGTCCATAGCTCTTGCTCCTCTTTCCCCTGAGTTAGTCAGAAGAGGGGTCTCGACCCGAAATGTCACCTACAAAGATCTTTGGTCACCTATCCCGACCTATGATCGTTGCTTTTGTCCGTTCTGTCCGCGCGTTCGCTCGCTCTTAGTGCCGGCGTTTCTCCCCTCAGACTCCGCCAAACACACACACACACACAAACAGCATGTCCGGCAGATCGCTGCGGGCCGAGTGAGAGTAGAGAGGTAGAGGGGGAAGAAAGGGGTAGATGGGGAGGGGGGTGTGAGGGGGAATGGAGAAGGGGGAGGTGCCCTCACGCTCCCGGGGCAGCTCTCCCGTCCCTCTAGTCGCCGTGCTTCACGCACACAGCCCCGGCTCCCGCCCTCCCCCCTCTCTCCAGGAAGACGCGGTGAACAATACACGGAGGGCCGGGCAGGGGGTTGCAGCAACGTTTACAAACCTCGGACTCAGCTCACGCCCGGACCCAGGCATTCGTTCCCGCCGCTGGACCTCTCCCTCCCTTCCCTCCCTCTCTCCCTTCTCTCCTTCTCACCTCAGACTCCGCCAAACAAACACACACACAGCATGTCCGGCAGATCCTTCCTCTCTCTTTTCCCTTCTCTCCCCTCCCTTTGCCGAAACCCTTCCTCAGACTGATAGGGGGGACTGATAGGGCAGTCTGAGGAAGGGGTTCGGCCCGAAGCGTTACCTATTTCCTTCGCTCCATAGTTGCTGCTGCACCCGCGGAGTTTCTCCAGCATTTTTGTGAATCCCTAGACCTAGTTCAGTGAGCATCCACTTAGGGTCACCCGGAGAGGTGACCGCGGAACCTCTCCGGGCGACCCTCGGTGGACGCTCACTGTACTAGGTCTAGGGATTCCTACTCTCCCGGGCAATATACCCTCCCTTTTTTCCAGGACCGAAAATGTCCGATTTTCGGAGCTTTTCGGTTTCCGGAATTTCGGATAAAAGGCTGTGCACCTGCAACAACAAATTGACTTTCAACTACAGATTTCACAGCAAATCATAACTTGTGTAATTTATCTAACTTCATTGACAATTTAAAATGAAAGAACAAGGATAGGCAAATGGACTCACATTTAAAGTAATTTGTGCCCATTCAAATGTATTATATATCAATTACAAACTCCAGAAAACCGTTCATTTAGTTAGTTTATTAATATTTGTCTTTCTGCAGCTTCTCTCAAGCCCTTTCCAAATTGACTATGTCTCATTCCTCTGACTGCCTTCCCTTTGAAATTTCCCACATAAACATGGCCTCAAATTGCAGGGTTAGTTATTTAAATATTTAAGAAATTCACACTATTCCACAGCGAGTACAACTGAGTTTCGTAAAGACTGACAAAAACAAATAAACATTATTTCTCCCGAACAAACTGGAGAGCAACAGTCTGAAGGAAGTGGAAAAGGTAAATATTGAAGACATTCTTCATTTGAAATAAAAACGAACTAAAATACTCAGTAAATCATGCAATATTTGTGGAAAGAGAAATGGAGCATATGTTTCAGGTCAATGGCCCACCATCAGAACACCTTAAAGGCGTTATCTTTGACAATCTGATGGTATATTGGCGGTAAAAATGAGGAAACATAACAAACACTCAAAATATTTATTCCATCATCATTTACAGACATAAATGCTATGAATCCTGAAGAAAGTAATATTCCTAATTTCTTAACTTTTACCATGATGTTACCTGATCTGGAGGGTTTGCGCTATAAGGAGAAGCTGGATAGATTGAGTTTCTTCCACTGGAGCATAGGAAGCAGAGGGGTGACCTCTAGATTATAACAGTCACTGTGGTGGATGTTTATGTTAAAAATGTGTTTTAGAAACATAGAAGCATAGAAAATAGGTGCAGGAGGAGGCCATTCGGCCCTTCGAGCCAGTACCGCCATTCATTGTGATCATGGCTGATCGTCCCCTATCAATAACCCGTACCTGCCTTCTCCCCATATCCCTTGACTCCACTAGCCCCTAGAGCTCTATCTAACTCTCTCTTAAATCCATCCAGTGACTTGGCCTCCACTGCCCTCTGTGGCAGGGAATTCCACAAATTCACAACTCTCTGGGTGAAAAAGTTTTTTCTCACCTCAGTCTTAAATGACCTCCCCTTTATTCTAAGACTGTGGCCCCTGGTTCTGGACTTGACCAATATTGGGAACATTTTTCCTGCATCTAGCTTGTCCAGTCCTTTAATAATTTTATATGTTTCTATAAGATATCCCCTCATCCTTCTAAACTCCAGTGAATACAAGCCTAGTCTTTTCAATCTTTCCTCATATGGCAGTCCCGCCATCCCAGGGATCAATCTCGTGAACCTAGGCTGCACTGCCTCAATCACAAGGATGTCCTTCCTCAAATTAGGAGACTAAAACTGTACACAATACTCCAGATGTGGTCTCACCAAAGCCCTATACAACTGCAGAACTGCTTTTGTGTGTTCCATTGCTTTTATTTGTATGACTGACTTGGCAAATGAAATTCCTCGTATGTTGCAAAACATACTTGGCTAATAAAGTATTATTGTGATTGTGATTGATCTTGCACTAAATGTTATTCATGTTGTTCCCTTTATCATACACCTGTACACTTTGAATCGCTCGATTGTAATCATGTATGGTCTTTCCGCTGACTGGTTAGCATGTAACAAAAGTTTTCACTGTACCTCGGTACACGTGACAATAAACTAATTTAAACTAAACTAGAGCTACATAAAATCATGAGGAGCATTGATAAGATGAATAGCCACCGCCTTTTCCCCATATGAGGGGGAGTCAAAAACTAGAGGCCATTGGTTTAAGGTGAAAGGGAAAAGATTTCAAAGGGACCTGAGGGGAATTTATTTTCACACTGTAGTTGGTGCATAGATGAAATAAGCTGCCTCAGAGGAAGTGGTGGATGTGGGTACAATTATTGGAGTAACTCAATGGGTCAGGCAGCATCTTTGGAGACAAGGAATAGGTGCTGTTTCTGGCCAGGACCCTTCTTCAGACTGAGTGTAGTGGGGGGGGGGGGGAGGGGGGGAGGGGGATTGGAAGCAAGAGGGAAAACAAGGACAAATAGGGGCTGACAACAGATGACCTCAGACAAGGAGATTCCCTGATATGCTGATTGTTAACTAGAGATGGTGTGAGCCCACGAGGGATACATAGTTGCACCATGGCACTGGTTCATGGACCTTTAGTGGAGGAAGGGGGGGGGGTGCACACACTGGCTATGGAGGAGGCCCAAGACACAGAGTGCATCCATTCCCATACTGATTGATAACTATAAGTCCCTTTCATATTCAACCCCGGTGTTTCTATCCTGGATCATCTTCATTCCAGAGTGAGACTACACACAAATTGGAGGAACAGTACCTATTTCACCTGGGCAGCTTACAACCCAGCAGTATGAACACTGAATTCTCCAATTTTAGGTAACTTCTACAAAACCTTCCTCTCCCTCCCCTTCCTTCCTCCCCCTTCCTCCACTAAGAATCTGTTAATCAGTTCCACAGTTCGCTGCCATGTATCTTTCTTGCGCACACATCGTATCTAGCCAAAAACCAGCTTGTCAGGGAATGTACATGCCCAAACTCATATGTTGCCAGCCCCTATTTACCCTGTGTTTATTCTCACTTCCAGTTCTCTCCCCCCCCCCCCCCCACCTGCCTACAATCAGTTTGAAGAAGTATCCCAACCCGAAACATCACCCATCCAATTTCTCCAGAGATGCTGCCTGTCCTGCTGAGTAATTCCAGCATTTTGTGCCTAACTTTGGGATAAATCAGCATCTGCAGTTCTTTTTTAAGAGAGGTTTAGAGGGATATGGGTCAAAAGCAGGCAGGTGGGACTAGTGTAGGTGGGGCGGGTTGGTCGGCATGGGCAAGTTGGGTCGAAGGGCCTGTTTCCACGCTGTATGACTCTATGAGCTGAGAGTTGGGAAGCATGACTTGAAAATTAGGGCCAGGTGTTTTGGAAGTGAAATCATCTCAACATGCAGAGGATGTGGAAGTGCAAAACTCTCCATCACAAATGGAAGGTGATTACAAGTCAATATATATTTTAAATTTGAAATTGATAGATTTTTGTTTGTCAAAGATTTGCCATATGGAGCAAAGGCAGATTTATGAATTGAGGTTGTGGATAATCTATTATCTCATTAAATGGCAGGACAGCCTCAAGGGATTGAGTAACCTAATCATGTTGTTGTGTCCCCTGGTTTACTGTGGAGGTAAAGGAACTGAAGTCAACAGTGATGTACAATGAGGGAAATAAGGTCATAAGGCAATATGGTCATGTGATAGGAACAGAATTGGCCATTTGGCCCATCAAGTCTACACCGTCATTCAATCATGGTTGATCTATCTCTCCCTCCAAACCCCATTCTCCTGCCTTCTCCCCATAACCCCTGACACCAGTAGTAATCAAGAATCTATCTATCTTTGCCTTAGAAATATCCATTGACGGTCTCCACAGCCTTTATCACCCAGAAGGCAAGAGAGTTTAAAATGAGACAAGATTAGGAATTGCCAGGGGCTACTGATATAACAGGCGCTCTTAACTCTTTGATGACATTGTTCAGCGATAGTCAGGGAGCATAACATAACGGAGAAGCAAGGCATAATAATATAGTATATGTTTCTGGGAGCACAGGTTACGTTAAACTAAGGAGGGTGCAGGAAGCTGACCAAAGAGCACTGGAATAATCAAGTTGTAGATGGTTTTAGTGTTGACCTAATGTGGGCAATGTGGGCAATGTCTGAAGATGAAAAATACATTTAGTGGTAGAGAAAGTCCAGATATCATTAACTCTTTTCTCTCTCCTTGTGACGTATATTTCCAGTGTTTTCCAATTTTATTTCAGATTTCCTTTGTCTGCCATACTCAGTTTAATAAAATGTTCATATCCACATTCGTCCAGGTGTGACACGATTGCAACTTCAATATTATTCTATTTCAATAATTAGATATCCTTTGTTTCAGGCCGGCACAGTGGCATAGCGAGTAGTATCGCCGTCTCACAGTGCTGGAGACCAGGAATAAATCCTGACCTTGACTGCTGGCTGACAACCAAAACTATGTGGGTTTCCTCCAACATCTCAGGGCACATTAATTAGCCATTGAAATTAGTCCTCATGTGTAGGTGAGTGCTAGAGAGTTGATAGGTATAAATAAAATGGGATGTTTAAGAAGGAACTGCAGATGCTGGAAAATCGAAGATAGACAAAAATGCTGGAGAAACTCAGCGGGTGCAGCAGCATCTATGGAGCGAAGGAAATAGGCAACGTTTCGGGCCGAAACCCTTCTTCAGAAATAAAATGGGATGAATGAGTGGCTGATGGCCAGTACAGGCTTGCTTGCCTTAAGGTGCTGTTTTCATACTGTATATTTCTTTACCTCTATCACTCCATCCTTCCAATTCAGAAACTCTTTATTCCCTCCCAAAAGCCTGAAATAAGATATTTCAAACAATGCATATTATGACTATTATAATAGTAGAATCGGATATATTTTTATATGTTGTTTGTATGTAATATTTACATAGCATCTTAAGGGCCACAATGATGCTTGTGGGATTTTATTCTGAGTTTGGCAAGAAGGTGAGCTGTGACCTGACTCGCCTGCTGCGATACCGGGAAGGGGAAGTCGCCAAGCCCGGCCCCTGCTCGCCCCTGAACTGGAGAGGGGGGGTGGAGGGAGTTGGTGGCAGACACTGGAAAAAGGCACAAAGATAACCAAGGTGGTAGCGGCATAGGCAAGGTAAGCTGACCTGCTGCAGGAGGAAGTGCAGTGCATCTCGACAGTGGTGGGCCACTGGAGGCCCTGCAACAACCTGGGGCGAGGCTGCAACAGGCGCTGCTCCAGGGGGCCCAGCACGTGGACTGGATGCGGCCTGCAGCTGCACAAAGTGGTGGGACAGCGGTGGAAGACACCAATGGCTACGCTTGGCCAGGCCGACCCTGCAACGCCGCCAAGACCATGGGTCTTCATGGCCCGGTTAAGAAACGCTGGACTTATAATAACTGGGGCTTTAATATGGCACCAAATTCTGACGATTCTTGTATGCAGTCTCACTGTACTATTCCTATACATTTGCCTTTAATCTAAGGTGCTTATGTGTAGTAACACTTATATAATCTAAGATTATATCTAATCTAATAACACTTGTACTGAACTGTGTGCAAAAACAAATTTCACTATTCCTCGCTACATGTGACAATAAAGTACCACTGAAAGCTCAAACATGTTAATGAATGTTACAGGAATTGCATTACTTGGATTGATTCAGCTACTTGTACCGGGATCCACTGCACCCAAAAATTATACATTTCCACATATCTAATTTATTTCTGTAAGATCAACTATGGCTAGGATCAAAGGATAGGACAAGTATAAAATACAGACAGCAGTAATTACATTGGAATAGCCAACAGGTCAACCTAAAAGGAAAATGATTATTATAACTACATATAATCAAAACAAAGTGTATTGTGGCATGGGTGGACATGAAAAAGGAACTTCTTAAAATAATTGATAACGTGAAGGTATATGAAGATAGACACAAAAGTGGGACAGGCAGCATCTCTGGAGAGAAGGAATGGGCGACCCTTCTTCAGACTAACAGGAGATCTACAAAACAAAGTTGTGGCAACCTGTAGTTTTATACGGATGTTAATGGTACCACAGTAAGTACTCATGTTATTCAGAAAGTGTAACTATGTTTGAATGTAGCTGCCCTGACACTAATGCATTTACAAAGAAACTTTGAGGAACTTTCTAACTTTGCACTAATACTACTTATTGCTATTCTTAAGTATGGTTGATGATATTGATAAGAGCTGCATAGGCAGATTATTGTGCCCTACGATAGTTCATATATATATTTACACTTTATTATATATCTGTTTAATATATATGTTAAGGAAATAGCAACACATTCCAAATGAAATTTATATTAATGATATGAAGCTAAAAAATACATTTTTATATTCTTGGTATGCAATTTTGTTTCATTGTTAATCAATATTTTTAATTTTAATGGATTCAATTATGTTAATACAAAACCCTATTAGAACAATTTAATAACAGTTTTACAGTAGTTCTCTTAATTTACTAAAACCATGGCAGCGAATAATGTATGCAATGTAAAAAGATTAAGACATTCTTAAAGGCAAACCAGATTAATTCACAACAAAACTGATAGAAAGAAGCTGTAAGAAATAGATGTTGAAAATGCCACTAGAAACGAATTACTGAATAACATTGGTAATTTAATTTCAACTACAATATTTACTGTAAAATAATTGTGCGAACATGTACAATCACACACCTACACATCACACAAATTGTTAATTTAATTTCATTTGCTGTCGTATCTTCAACAATGTATGAAATGTATTTTTCACAGCATAGATGCCATTGATATTGAGCAACATGTGCATTTCATTATTATGCTCATTGTCAAAGGACTGATTCTAGGTGGAAGCACACATGGAGGGTCATTTCACTGACTTGATATAGTCCATGAGAGGTTAATTGAATCATTGAAATCTGGCTTCTAAGAAGTATGACGAAAGATGATAAAGATTTCCTCCCAGTGGTGATTATTATCAACATTAACTGCAATTGAGAATGATTAGGGTTAATCGTTAACCTTAAAGTTATAGTACTTTGAGGGTGTAATTATATGAGGTATTTCAATTATCCTTAGATTAAAGTTTATTAATGATATCCAGACAGTTCCAGCTCGAGTATTCTTGTATCTTTAATCTCTTTCGTTTAAGTTATCATTTTTCCATTTTTTGTCAATCGATTACCTGACAAAATGTTTCCTACAATCACGAGTTGAACACAGCTATTTACTGATGTCGACTGAACTATATTTTGGAACTATAGAGCAATTGAACTATATTTTCAGACTTTTCCATCTATTGTGAAAATAACTACGATCAGAATGGCCACTGATCTAATTTTTGCCCATAATGCGTCTGGGCTAATTATCCTGTTTGACTAATAACTTGGTTCAATAGGAATTAAAATTTAAATCTGCATCATGGAAACATTATTCTGTTAAACTATTTTCTCAAGTAACTGATAGGTTTGAGTCAATAAACAAGCATCAAAAATGTTTATTGTCCAACGTAAACAATTAACACCTTGAAATTATAAGTGGGACGGAATAAAAGTACTCACTAATTTAATAATCATAATTGCAATTGTAAGTTCTTCCTTGTTATGATTTCACACACAATTTCTTTCTGTTGGGAAATGTTTGAAGATTATTAAAGGAATTAACTAAATAGAAATAATTTATGAGAGAATTTGGGACATGGGACTGTAAGACTGTAGCCATGCTATTCAAAAGGGATGGTCGGTGTGGACCCGGTGGGACGAAGGGAATGTTCCTACATTGTATCTCTAAGCTAAGCTAAGTAAGGAAATACTTTGGTGACAAAAGGGTGAAAGTACCTCTTAAAAAATGAGATTCTGTCATTAATTTTAAATCTTAGCTTGGAAAATGTTTGCAGGCCAGGTTTATTATGTGATATGAATCCAGGGCAGGTGGATGTAGTTAGAATATATATTGATTATGATCTCATTCAATAATGGATAAAATACTGCTGCTCTACCTCCTATATTACTATGTTCTGTGTGGAAAATATGCAGTTTCTTACACCTAGTAGAGCTATTTCTTCCACCTAGTAATGGTTGCATGCCAATTTGTTTTTTTTTTAGTACAAAGAATAATACACATGTTCCACATTACGTTACACCCATAAATTCACTAATCACACTGAAAGCAGATACCATGGTGCTAGGGGTCAACCCTGTCTCCCTCGTGAACTGCTGCAATCTCAAACCAAGTAATGAAAAGTGTTTTGCTATTATAGTGACATACCCAGTGATTACTGAAAATTTATTGTATTCGTCAAATGGAAACTCTAGTCCTCAGTTTATTTGGATTTCAATTGGAACCATCTAACCCAAATAACTATTCTAACAGCAAAGAAAATCTGTAGACTTCCTGAAACAAACATTTCAGTGAAATGTTCAAATGAAATAGGCTTGATAATAAATATTTGTTTAAACAAACATCTAAATCAATTATTCAATAATGGCTTAGAATTTTCCTTTGTGAATATAAGAAATTGAAACAGATTTGGATCATATGGACCTTTTGAGTCCCCTAGTTCCCCCATTCCCTTTAAATATTCCAGTTTCACATGGAAAATATTTTAGAACTGTGTAATATCTAAAGAAAAAGTTTTGAAGTATAAATAGGAATAACATCCAATAGTTCAGAAATCCACCACTCCAGCTCCACTAAAGTTCTAAGCTTGCCAGATCATTGGAGTTTCTTTAGACTTTAGAGAAACAGAGTGGAATCAGGCCTTTCGGCCCATCGAGTCTGCGCCGGCCAGCGATCACCACTACCCTACACACAAGGAACATTATACAATTTTCTTTAGTGTGGGACTAAACTGTGGCACAAGGAGAAAACCCACGTGGTCATAAAAGAAGGTACAATCTCCGTACAGACAGCGCCCCTTAGTCAGGATCGAACCTGGGTCACTGGTGCTGTATGGCAGCAACTCTACCGCTGCGCTACTGTGTATCTACTTGGTTTCATGGGCGTCAGTGACTTTAGTAAATGATCCTCTTTCACACTACAGAGTGTGTATTACAGACGATGACTCTTTATTCCTTGTCCACCAGCACAGTAGGAAAAACTAAAAAAGTTTCCATTGTTATTGGATTAGGTCCTGCACATTAGAAGGACAAAAATCCAACGCTAAATGATGTCTTGGGGGAGAGTGGCACGATCAGGAACCGAAATGAGTCAAAATCCAGCTGTAAGGCGAAATACAGAGTGGACAATAATGAGCAGTAGGTGTAGATTCCAGCGAGCAATCTGATATAAAGCTCGCTGAAATAAAGTTATTTATTTAGCAATAGAATGTGTCATTTACAATTTTTTAAATAATTGTAAAAATCTGTTCTTCTTACCAAACTGCTTTCTAAACCAGCCTTTTCATGATTATTTTTCCACTGGTGTATTGTAATTGTGCTCTATGGTATGTTTGCTGCAGCCAGATGGGAATTCTAAACATATTATGTTTGAAATCATTTGGTGAAAATGTTGATGTTAAAGTAGCATTGGCTGGGGTTACTGAGTGGTGGAGTTCGTTACAGAACTGACTTTTCATGCTGTATATTGATTAAGCAGGCATTACAGGATTTTAATTGCAGGCATAAGAGGATTTTACTTTCGTTTGAAAAGACATTCTATATGATTTCATTGTAATGATATGGACTGCTGCACATTCATGGGACGCAAGGGACCCAGAACAAATTTCACAAAATCACAAAATGGTTTTAACTTGGAAGGCACCCTCAAGTCGTAGCACTCTAACATATGAGCAATTCAGTTTTTCTCACTCCTCCACTCGCTCCCCAAAATGTAACCAGGACTTTCCTATTCTTATACAGTTGAAACATGTTTATAAATCCCAGATCCTTAAACACTTTCTACTGTATTATTTTCAATCATACATACACTTATACCTCTGGATATTCTTGTACCATATTATTATTGCACTTTTCAGGTATATTGCTTTTTCTAATTCTACAGAGCAAAATGTGGAACATTGCATTAAATTTCATCCGACACATTTGGCCATTCCATCAGCCCACCTATAAATGCTTGAAGACTGCTAATATTCCTCACTGCACCTCAAAGTTTGACATGATCTACAATTGTTATTGTTTAGTTTAGTTTAACTTAGTTTATTGTTGCCACGTATAACAGTGTACAGTGCAAAGCATTTTTTCGCGTGCTTTCCAGTCAAAGAAAGGACGATACATGATTACAGTCAGCCTCCACGTTGTACAGACAAAGTATACAACATTCAGTGCAAGACCAAATCTGATAAAGTCCAATTAAAGATAGTTCAAAGGTCTCCAATGAGGTAGATGGGAGGTCAGGACCGCACTCTTGCTGACGAGAGGACCATTCAGTTGCCGAATAACAGCAAGTCGAAACTGTTTAAGAAGGAACTGCAGATGCTGGAAAATCGAAGGTACACAAAAATGATGGAGAAACTCAGCGGGTGCAGCAGAATGCTGCACCCGCTGAGTTTCTCCAGCATTTTTGTGTAAGTCGAAACTGTTTCTGAATCTGGAATGTCTTTTCAAAATTCTACACCTCTTGCCTGATGGTAGAGGGGTGAAGAGGGAGTGTCAGTAGGGAAGTTGGTTTGCATGATGAATGGGCTACAACCACAACTCTCTGTGTAATTTCTTGCTGTCTTGGATGGAGCTGTTCCCAACCATGCTGTGATGCACCCTGATAAAATGTTAATATATAATAAATCCCCCAAGTCTCCACTGGACACTCCACTGCAGACTGAAAAACAACCTTCAGTATAGGATTTCAGTATAGGAGTAAAGAGGTTCTTCTGCAGTTGTATAGGGCCCTGGTGAGACCACATCTAGAGTATTGTGTACAGTTTTGGTCTCCTAATTTGAGGAAGGACATCCTTGTGATTGAGCCAGTGCAGCGTAGGTTCACAAGATTGATCCCTGGGATGGTGGGACTGTCATATGAGGAAAGATTGAAAAGACTAGGCTTGTATTCACTGGAGTTTAGAAGGATGAGGGGGATCTTATAGACACATATAACATTATAAAAGGACTGGACAAGCTAGATGCAGGAAAAATGTTCCCTATGTTGGGCGAGTCCAGAACCAGGAGCCACAGTCTTTGAATAAAGGGGAGGTCATTTAAGACTGAGGTGAGAAAAAACTTTTTCACCCAGAGAGTTATGAATTTGTGGAATTCCCTGCCACAGAGGGCAGTGGAGGCCAAGTCACTGGATGGATTTAAGAGAGAGTTAGATAGAGCTCTAGGGGCTAGTGGAGTCAAGGGATATGGGGAGAAGGCAGGCACGGGTTATTGATAGGGGATGATCAGCCATGATCACAATGAAGGGCAGTGCTGGTTCGAAGGGCCGAATGGCCTCCTCCTGCACCTATTTTCTATGTTTCTGTGTTTCTAACCTATTTCCTATCACCGTGACAATTTTATATCCATGCTGACATAGCCCTTTTTCTTCAATGGGTTTTCTTTGCGATTATGTCTACAGCTATGGAAAGGAGAAATTTGGAGGAAAGGAACAACACAGCAGGGAAGATAGGCCTCCTCCCCACCCCCCCCCCCCCCCCACCCCCACCCAATTCCCGTTGTTCTCCAGAAAATCCATCGACTTGTCAAAGAGAGAAGAGGCCTGAGGATGTCGTGGAAAAAAGCAACAGCAGAAGAAAGGGAGGGCATCAACCAACAACAGAGGCTCTCGAAGCGGCGCAGAGTGGAGAATTTAAGGAAACACGCAAAAAGAAGGAAAAAACAAGACAGACTTCTACAAAGATCCCAACACCAAACGGTCGGTCCTCAGCTGAGGCCTTACCTTTGTCCCCCTCCGTCCCCACCTCAACGAGTTCCCCGCCCACCACGACTTGGAGTTCTTCTACCGTCGCCTCCGCCTCACAGCGTTCTTCCATGGGAAGGAGTCCTCGCCCTCTATTGATGATCCCTTTTCCCATCTCCAACGAACCCCCTCCTGTTGGACCCCCCCTCATGGCCTTCCGGCTTTAGACCATTTTATTCAAAACTGCCGGCGGGACATCAACCGCCTCAACTTCTCCACTCCCCTGTCTCACTCCAATCTCTCCCACCCTGAACATACTGCCATCGACTCACTCCGCAACAACTGGGTTATCAAACCCGCGGAAAGGGAGGTACCGTGGTAGTCTGGCGCGTCGATCTCTACAAAATTGGGGCCACGCGCCAACTCTCGGACACCTCCTCCTACTTACCCCTGGACCATGACCCCACTGACGAGCACCAGGCCACTTTCTCTAGCACCATCACCGACTTCATCAACTCCAGCTCACTGCCCCTCCAAGCCTCCAACCTCATCGATGCCCAGCCCCGCACGGCCCGATTTTACCTTCTCCCCAAAATCCACAAACCTGACTGTCCCAGTAGACCCATTGTCTCTGCCTGTTCGTGCCCTACCAAACTTATTTCCACATACCTCGACTCCATCCTATCCCCCTCAGGTTAAATCCCTCCCTACCTATATTCAAGACACCTCAGACACGCTCCGTCGTCTCCGCGCATTCCATTCTCTAGACCCCCATCTCCTCATCTTCACCATGGATGTTCAGTCACTCTACACCTCCATCCCCCACCAGGATGGTCTCAAAGCCCTCCGGTTCTTGCTCGACCGGAGAAGAAACCAATCCCCGTCTACAGATACTCTCCTCCGCCTAGCGGAGCTGGTCCTTACCCTTAATACCCTTGTTTGACTCCTCCCATTTCCTCCAAATACAGGGCACACGCATGGGCCTCAGCTATGCCTGCCTTTGTAGGGTACGTCGAACATTCCTTGTTCAAGGCGTATCAGGGCCCCATCCCCGACCTCTACCTCCGCTACATCGATGATTGCATTGGTGCTACCACCTGCACCCACACACAACTCACTGACTTCATCCACTTCACCACTAACTTCCATCCGGCACTCAAATACACCTGGACCATTTCCGACACTTCCCTACCATTTCTTGACCTCACTATCTCCATCGCAGGTGATGGGCTTCTGACCGACATCCACTATAAACCTACTGACTCCCATGGCTATTTAGACTACACTTCTTCCCACCCTGCTTCCTGTAAGGACTCCATTCCCTACACCCAATTCCTCCGTCTACGCTGCATCTGCTCCCAGGATGAGGTGTTCTACACAAGAGCATCGGAAATGTCCTCATTCTTCAGGGAATGGGGGTTCCTCTCCCCTACCATAGATGAGGCTCGCACCAGGGTCTCTTCAATACCCTGTAACACTGCTCTCTCTCCCCATCCCCCCACTCGGAACAAGGGCAGAGTCCCCCTAGTCCTCACCTTTCACCCCACTAGCCGTCACATACACCAAATAATCCTCCGTCAGTTTCGCCACCTCCAACGTGACCCCATCACTCGTCACATCTTCCCATCTCCCCCCCTGTCTGCTTTCCACAAAGACCGCTCCCTCCATAACTCCCTGGTCAATTTTTTTTTTAATTGAATTGAATACCTTTATTGTCATTCAGACCTTACGGTCTGAACGAAATTTCGTGCCTGCAGTCATACATACAATCATACAATAATAAACAACAATAAACACAAATTAACACCACCACAGTGTATCCTCCAAGCACCTCCTCACTGTGGTGGAGGCAAATATCTTAGGGTTACTGTCTCTTCCCTCCTCTTCTCCCTCTGCGCTGAGGCGATTCCCCACCGGGCGATGGCACAACAGTCCCGCGGCTCACCGAACCCCGCAAACGGGCCGGTTCAAACACCGCGGCCCGGGGGTGGTCGAAGCTGCCGCCCTCCAGTCCAGCACACGCAGCCGCTGGCCCGCGGCTGAACCTCGGACTCAGGTCACCGCCTCAGAACGCCGTCCCAGACACCGGAGCACCGTTCCAGCCCCGAGCCGGATCGCCCTCACGTGAGTACTTCCCTTACCTCCCGCTCCCTCGGGCAATTTTCCTTGCAACCGCAAGAGATGCTACACTTGTCGCTATACCTCCCCCCTTGACTCCATTCAAGGGCCCAAGCAGTCGTTCCAGGTGCGACAGAGGTTCACCTGTATCTCCTCCAACCTCATCTATTGCATCCGCTGTTCTAGATGTCAGCTGATCTACATCGGTGAGACCAAGCGTAGGCTTGGCGATTGTGGTGGAGGAGTGCTGATCCCAAAAGAAAAAATGTGTTCACCATCCAACACCTTTGGCAAATAAACCTTCTTAACATAGAAGGCAAGATCTTTCTCAGTGTGTTGGCGAAAAGACATAAAGAATCTGAAAAAAAAAAATGTCATTGAAACGGCAATCCAAAAGGCTGGCATAGCAGGATTCGCGGGATGCATTGAACATACCAGCATAATATGGCATCTATTCCAGACTGCTAAGAAAGAACAAAATAATCTGCATGTCTTGTTCCTCAACCTGGCCAACGCCTGTGGATCAGTTCCTCATTCGCTACTGTGGACTGCTTTTGAATTCTTTCAGGTGCCTGCAACAATAACAAATCTGGTTAAAAACTACTTCCAGGATCTGCAATTTTGTCTGACAACATCAGACTTCACCACAGCATGGCAACCACGGGAAGTAGGCATCATGCGCGGGGTGCACCATCTCCCCATTGGCCTTCACTATGGCAATGGAGCTCAGTATCAGAGCATCAAAATGGTTTGTGGGATGAAAACGGCTACAGTGTGGTCACCTATACGAGCTTATATGGACGATATAACAACACTAACTACAACTGTTCCCTGCACCGAGATTTCTGGAAAAAGATCATAAAAAAACATGACATGGGCAAGGATGAAGATCAAACCCAGCAAGTGCAGAAGTATCTCCATTATCAAAGGCCAAGTCAAGGATCAAAGATTTCATATTGACGGAATACCTGTTCCAACTGCTTCAGAAATGCCAGTGAAGAGCATGAGCCGATAGTATGATGCAAAGCTCAAGGACTCAAGCAGTTTGAACAACTCAAAAAGGAAACCATCACGCACGGAGCTCACATCAACACGACCTTGCGACCAGGAAAACTCAAGCTGTGGTGCTTTCAGTTTGGCATATTACCAAGACTCGGTGGCCTTTAACTGTGTATGAATTCCCCATCAACAAAGTGGAAAAGCTGGAACGAATGATCAGCACACGTGATTCAGTGGCTTGGACTTCCACGATGCTTAAGTCCTGTTGGACTGTACGGAAGTGGCTAATTGGAATTACCCATTGCAGGACTTGTGGAAGAGTTCAAATGCACTAAAGCAAGTTTGGTCATGACCCTCACTGAATCTGAAGATACTGTTATTCAAACAGTGGCACCTCCTTGTGGCAATGGGGAGGAAGTGTTCAGAGTGCTAAGTCTGCTCTTCATTTCAGGGATGTGGTTGGCCAAGTCCAACACGAGAGAGCCGGGATCGGGCTCGTCCCCAAAGCTCCTCAATGGCAAAAGGCAATCTCAGTGTAGAGGAGACAGCTCGTGGTGGAGGAGGTGAGAAGACGGGAGGACGCAGAGCGACACGCCAAGGAGGAGGTGAGAAGACGGGAGGACGCAGAGCGACACGCCAAGGAGGAGGTGAGAAGACGGGAGGACGCAGAGCGACACGCCAAGGAGGAGGTGAGAAGACGGGAGGACGCAGAGCGACACGCCAAGGCCGTCTCAATGGCCAAGCAGGGCCGATGCACTAACTTGGAGAGCCTGGAAAAGAGGAAACTCAGCTGGCGTGACATCTGGCAAATGGGGGGAGCTCAGTTAAGTTTTGTCATCAGAGCAACTTATGTCGTTCTACCCTCACCGCAGAACCTGAAGCAGTGGTTCGGAGAAGACCCTGCTTGCTCCCTTTGCCAAGCACCTGCATCACTAAGGCACATTTTAACAGGAAGCACTAGGGGCCTCGCCCAAGGGCGGCATAACCAAGTTCTGAGACAGCTGATATTAATCCTGGAACAGAGGCGAACGACCACAAATGTTTCCCCACAAACATCGGCAGGAAATGTCCACTTCACAACATTTGTACCAGCAGGCCAACCTCCAGAGCACCAGATAACATCAAAGGATGCAAGCATTCTGCCGGAATTGGAAAATAGACGTGGACTTGGAAAAAAAGCTTCCAAGTCCACATGTTTCTCCCATCATTGTGGCTACAACACTCCGGCCAGACATGGTCCTGCGGTCCACAACAGCCAAGTTGGCATACGTTGTGGAATTGATGGTACCATGGTGTTGAAGAAGCTTATGAGAGGAAAAAGACCAAATACTCTGAACTGGCAACTGAAGCTGCCCAGAATGGCTGGAAGACCAAGGATTTCCCTGTAGAAGTGGGATGCAGGGGATTGTTGCTACATCTACGACCAGTCTATTGAAGAAAATGGGGGTGAGGGGTCGCTCCCTCCAACAAGCAATCAAGTCATTCATTGTCAAATCAGCAGAAAAAAGCAGCAATTGGCTTTGGATTAAAAGGAAAGACAACAATTGGGCTGCAAGATGAAGACAGGAGGGTTTGGAACTGAGGGGGGTGTACCTGGGACGCCAGGTATCACTGTTGAGCCCTATGGAGATGTTGTGGGCTTATCAATGAAAGGTCAAAGAAGGAGGGTGACCACCTCAAGACCGATGACGTACCTACCCTACCTTTCACCACTCCAATCCCACTGCCAATATCAAGAGTGCCGATTTACTACAGGGATTGAAACATCAAGTCCTATTAGCTCTACTTATGTGGTATTCCCAATAACCTTTTGCTAGTTCTTTAGGCCAAATACCTTTTGGAGGTCCATTATGCCAAATCAATTACATTTCCTCCATTAGCCTCTCATCAAGCAAAACTGTCAAGTTTTCAGTTGTAATTTCCTTTTAACAATTCCATACTTTCTCAGATCAATCCATAGTTATTCAAACCGACAAATTATGTTGCAGCACTATTAAACTTTGAAACTTTGACCACATTTGAAATGTTTAACTGGGGACTTGCGGTGGCGCTATGGAGAGATAGGACGCACATCCAAGTAGCTCTGCACCTTGCTGAATAAATTACGCTAATAAGAGAACAAAACAGTTCATTACTCAACGCATCCACAGGCAAAGGGCCAGGTGATTAAATTATTTGTCACCATTTTTTTTCCTTCTGCAAAGCAAGGTTAAACAGCTCATTAGTGATACGCCATTTTACATAGTAGACCGGTAAACAGACCACAATGCCACCCAAACAAAGACAGAGAGGAAGGCCGCGCAGAAGCCCCGAGCTCGCCTGAGAAACAGTCCCGTGAAGAGACAGCAAACCAAACACCGGTCCTACAAGCCATTGAAATCCTTCGCCGAGAACTCGCAGCAGTGAAACAAGAAATATGTGCCGAAATAGACTCTCGCATTGAAGAGGTAACCGCCAACCTGAGGGGGGAAATTCTACGTCTGGAAACCGGCATCAACCGTAAGCTGGAAACTACTCAAGCTACCTCACTCGCCCACAGCAAGACTATCCGTGCGCTAGAACTAGCGGTATAGCTATCTCTGATGCTACGGACGAGTTGAAAGTTGAAGTGGAGCGCATCTCCGATTTGGTGTCACAATTATCTGAAAAATGCCTAGATCTGGAGGGGCGTTCCAAGCATCATAATTTGAGCAGTCGGAGTGAAAGAAGGTAAAGAACACGGTCAAAATGTCCGTGACTTTACAGCACAACTACTCAAAGACACTCACTCTGGATGAGAAGCCCGGGCTCGGCTGAGCAGACAGAGCTCTGAGAACCCGGCCGGCTGACAACGCGCCACCGTGACATCTGATCCTGCGAGTGCACCATTGCCACATCCTGGAGGAAATACTTCGTAAAGTGGACAAGGATAGGAACCTATCATACCAAGGAGCCGCCAGGGGATAGGTACTAGCCTATAGAGTCTATAAGTCACAGGCTGTTACTGACTCACTGCTTTGTAATATGATAGAAATATTACTGACTGAAAGATAACTATTATGAGACTCATATCGGTTAATTATGCATTCAGCTACTTACTTTGACACCTTAAATTTTGTTACAGGCGGAGTTACTTTATATTCTCCAACATTCAAAGCGTTTTTCTTAATTATCTGCTGTAATGCAAATAGGATGGGCTTTGACTTCTGTCCCATAACATGCCATCCTATAGAACTTTAAGTAGAGTGAAATGTTGAGCCTCTAAAAGATCTTCACTTTTTGTTCTGTTTAGTTCTTTAACACGTTAAAGGTGCAGGGCTATCTAATAATAATAATAATACTAGTACAGGTGCACAACCTTTTATCCGAAAGCCTTGGGACCAGACACTTTTCGGATTTCAGAATTTTTCGGATTTCGGAATGGAAGAATTTTAGCGTAGATTTTAACGTTTTTTAGATAAAGCATTACAGGGGACCGGGTGGCTCAGTGGTAGAGTGCTCGGCTCGTGGCCGCAAGGTCGCGAGTTTGCGCCTCGATCCCGGCAGTTACTCGATGAGGGAGGTAGTGCTCTCTTGTCACCCTAGCGGGGCTACATGGCCTTAGGTGGCCTACCTCTTGAATCCCCCGAATAAATAATTTTAAAAAAAAGATAAAACATTAAGTAAAACTTTAAACATAAACTGGCTCAAACTAAGCAGCAGCCAGTCCGATGATTTTCAGGGCCCGCTTGCCGTGAACTCCAGCGTCAGGTAAAACAATTCCTCAGCGGCTGGGAAAGTCTGGAGCGGCTGCCTCCTCCCCGGAGACCGGGGCACTCGTAGCCCTCAGGCCGCGCTGGTTGGAGCTCCGACCCCGGCGAACTCGATCCCTGGCTCCGCGGCGCTCCAAATCCAGCGCCGCCCGCGGCAGGACGCCCGCAGCCCCAGCTCCGCGATGTTGGGAGTCGGCGGCCACAACGCTCCGGAGCTTACCGCACGGCGACCCAGTAAGGCATCGCTCGCTCCCCGCTGGTATCCCAGCGCTGCGCCGCCGCCGAAGCTGTAGTCCCGGCCGGTCCCGACAGAAAACGCCGCTCCATTTTCGATGGTATGCCGCAAGGACGGGGCGAAGAAGCAGCTTGGAGGGATGCTGCCTCTCCGACCAGGTAGGGGACTAAGAATTAAAGTTTTCCCTTTCCCCCCTTCCCCGCCCCCCCCCCACCCACCACCACATAAAAGACCTCCAAACTAACTGACTAACATTTAAACAATGATTTACAGATGTTAAGTAGCTACAGTAGTACAGACCTGGGTTGACCGTGGGTCGTTTCGGGTCAAGTTTGGCGCCAAACGCGAGCTTTGGTGTGCAGACGACATGCTGGAAAAAATGTCCGGTTTTCGGAGCTTTTTGGTTTCCGGAATATCGAATAAAAGGTTGTGTACCTGTATTAGAAGTTAATTGTAAGGAAGGTTGCTGTAACTCTACCGCCGTTGTGAGGTCTTTGTTAGCGGCGTTTATATATTTTGTCCCCTTTTCTTTTTTCTTTTTTCCCCTAGCTTTGTAATAAATATCTTAGTATGTTCCAGCTGCTACGGTCAGGCAAACGCCTCCGTTGCCATGCTGTGAGAACGGAGAGGTTGAGAAGAAGCTTCTTCCCAGAGGCCATTAGGACTGTAAACTCCTATCTCACCAGGGACTAACTTTACTGAACCACTCTACTGCTTTTTTTTTTTTATTGCTGTTTTTTCCCTTTTTCCTTCCGCCCACAATATTTAATATGAAAAAGAATATGTGATTCTGTTACATTCTGTTTGTAGTTTGTTTGGTTGTTTGTTTGTTTGTCTTTTTGCACAAAGTCCACGAGCATTGCCACTTTTCATTTCACTGCACATCTCGTATGTGTATGTGACGAATAAACTTGACTTGACTTGACTTGCACTAATGTGCACTTTACTTGGAGATATCTACGGGGGTGGGGGGTTTCTCACTCAGCCTACATTTACTAAAAAAGTACTTTAACAACCGTGTTGGACCATTTAATTCAGCAGATGACTGCATAACACTAGCTATGCAAGATGATGTAGCAAGCAAAGCTGGGGGGAAAGGACTCACCTTTTGTAGTTGGAATGTCAAGGGCGCGAATGAACCAATAAAAAGAGGCAAAATACTAGCCCACTTAAAATCCCTTAACACTGACATAATATTCCTTCAGGAGACTCACCTCAGGAATGATTCACACCACAGGTTGAGGTGTAGGTGGATTGGACATCCAAGTCCCTCGAAAGCCAGGGTTACCGCAATTCTAATCCGTAAAGGTATCCCGTTCAAACATAAATCCACAATAGCTGATAAGGAGGGTATGTATATCATAGTGACCGGAGAAATGTACTCAACCTCACATACTTTGATGAACATATAAGGTCCAAATTTTGATAACCCCCAATTTTTCAATAAAGTATTTAATTTAATCCCAGATATGTCCCAGTCCAATTTGACAATCGGGGGTGTATTAGACCAATACCTAGATAGATCTTCATTTCGAAGAATAATTACATCCAAGTCCAGCGAATTTCTGAATACTTATATAAACAACACAAATATAAATGATGTATGGAGGATTGCCAACCCCTCAGGAAGAGAGTATTCTTTCTACTCAGGTGTCCATAAAGTATACACAAGAATAGATTATTTCCTGGTCGATTCCAAACTCCTGCCATATACCTACAACCTAAAATATCACAATATCATTATTTCAAATCACTATCATCTTACATTTTCTGTGAAACTGGAAGGATTGGTGAAAAGACAGCCGTGCTGGAGATTTAATCCACAAATGCTCTCAGAGACTAAATTTTGTGAATTCCTGAAGTTACAGATAGAAATCTTCTTTGAGACAAATGACACTCCTGGCATTTCTCCATCATTGCTTTGGGAAACCTTTAAAGCCTCTCTCAGAGGCAGCATCATTTCTTACCAAGCATCGCAGAACAGAAAGGCAAAGCAACTGGAGCTAGAAAAACAAACAAAACAGTTGGACTCAGAAAATGCTGCCGACCCATCCATACGAAAACATCACAAAATAGCTGCACTCAAATACAACTTAAACCAGATACTCTCAGCACGAATCAGTAGGGCATTTCAATTAACCAAGCAAAAACACTTTGAATTCGGCGATAAACCCCTTAAACTTTTAGCAAGACAACTTAATAAATTAGAAAATGACCATACGATACATGAAATCAGATTGGAAAAAGGAGAACTGCTCTCTTTTATTGATTTTCTCGAACATATTTGAACACAATATTTCAGCACAAATTCGAAATTACTCATAGGGCTGGGTGAGCGGGCGTTTGGGTGGGTCGACGGGTATATCTCCCCTCTTTTTTATTTTTTCTCTCTCTTTTCCTTCTTTCTCTCTCTTTTTAATTTAATGTACTTTTTGGAAAGTGTAAAAATTGAAGCTGTTCACAAGGCTGTAAAATTATCAAGTTTTTTGTACAAATGCTTCCAATAAAAGCATTAAAACCTGAAATGTTTAACGGCAGATGCTGGTAAATCGAAGGTAGACACAAAATGCTGGAGAAACTCAGCGGGTGAGGCAGCATCTATGGAGCGAAGGAAATAGGCAAAGTTTCGGGCCGAAACCCTTCTTCAGACTGGATTGGAGTGTATTTACTATCAGAAGAGGTTGGACAAAATTGGATTACTTTCTTTGGAGCATTGAAGACTGGGGGGGGGGGGGGGGGAGGGGGGGGGAGAACCGATAGAAGTATAAAAATATAGGTGGTGTAGATACGGGAGACAGTCAGAATTTCTTCGTCAAGGTGAAAATGACAAATACTAGAAGGCATTGGTTTAAATTCAGGGGGAAATTATTAAAGAAGATGCGTGGGGCAATTTATTTTTACATAGAGAGCATTAGATGACTGGAACATGCTGCCTTAGGAGGTGGGGAAACAGATATAATGAGGCATTTTTATGAGGCATTTGGGCATGAGCAGGCAGGGAATAGAGGAATGCAGGACTGCATGCAGGCAGCTGGGATTTGTTGAATTGGCATCATGGTCATCGCAGAGATGGTAAACTGAAGGTCCTCTTCCAGTGATGTTTTATGTTCAAGTAACCATAAATTCTGTTGCGCTTATTGTTTCCAGAACTCGCCCTACAACTGGAGTTAAATGCACTTGCATTTAATATTTGCAATTTTCCTGCCTGAGCCACCATTGCTGAAACTATCTTAAACTTTTTTATACTCCCTTTTTCACATTCCCTTTGAACTTACATTATTCTCGTTTCCACTAATGTTAACAGATTGGCATCTGTTATACACATTTTCTGTTCTATTTTACCTTCTCTCCTGGTCAGCCCATGAAATCTGGCTTCCCCTACTTTTCGCTCTCATGAAAATGTACTAAATTACAACTGAAACATCTCAAAGACCACCTATTGTTCATGATAGGTTTGCCTGGCAATCTTTCATTCCAATTTATAGGAAGCATATCGGTTTTTATCAATTGAAATTGGTCCTTTTCCAATTTATCTTTATCGTGGAGTAGTCTGTGTCTTTTTCCATAGTTATTCCACTGATGTTATGGTTGATTTTGTTGGCAGTGATGAACTATAGTCATCCCACTACGGTCTCTGTGAAATTATATCTACATTGTTAAGGAAAAAAGCTGAATTACCATGCTTCATGTCAATTTGCAATATATGGGGAAATTACCAATGTACCTGATTATTATGCTTCATGTCAATGTTAACAATGGAATTGAGGCAAAGAAGTGAGTAAAGAAACTACGACCACAGCCCCACCTCGAACAGAATGAGGAATCAGAGGCAAGGCAGAAATATTTGAAATGAGGTTTCATTTGTTATGTTTTGATTAAACAGGCCAAACACCGTAATTCTGGGACATTAAAGGATATCCTCAGATTAAATAGGCCATCTTCTTTAAGAAACAGACATTATAGTCAAGAATTTTAATAAATTCAGCCTTTTAATTCCAATGCTATTGGAATGTGTCCAAGATAGCCACAGCTCATCTTACAAAACTAAACAAAGTCAATCCATGTTACTAAAACCCATCCAAGATCCAAGTTATTGCTTCTTGGTTAGAAGCAGTTGGCCAATATAATCAAATGAGATCTCTTTCCCTATTTTAATGCAGGTGACAAGATTTAGTTACACTACAAGATCTACTCAAGTTTCCTTTTCCACACGGACAACTGTTTAACTTTAGCCTCTAATACGTTCTAGTATGGAAACAAACATTAACAGCTACCTCTGATTCCAACATCTTCAAAGTATGAAAAAAAGATTTAAAGAAAATAAATGCATTTTTATACAAATGGAACAAATGTCTCAGCAAAATCTTGTGAATATTTCATGTCAAGATCGTCTTGAATTATAGTTTATTGAACTTGATGCCAAGTTTATACACCAAGGTAATAAATCTTACTTTATGTTATAGTAAATGTGTGCTCAGTAGCCACAAGCAAGGACACAACATGCATCATTGTCAACCTCAGTCCATTACCAAATAGAAGATTTATGAATAAAATATTTGAAAGAACTGCTGACTTCATCCAAACATACAGGACACTTCTGTTAGACAGCACAGTGCACCTATTTTTACACATACGCACTAAAAACACAAACTCATACTTTCAAAGTTTCATAAAAAATTGTGGTACATCGAAATGTCCATCTTGAATAATTGTTTTATCTATGTGACACATCAATTAACATAAAGACTACATTTACTCTACATTACATTTTGGTATCAGTCTTATATAAAATCTAGTTAAAATGGGTAGACTAGCATTATGCATCAATTTTCACACCATGCAATGACCATGTGATGATCCATGTGTATGAAGGTTAATTCAGGTCAGTATCTATATGTTGGTTACCATTACTGTGACAAATAGCAACATGGCAGATAGATTTCCAACGTTAAAAGATTACATCTAAACCAAAATCAATGTAAGTGCAACTAATGGGAAAGCACCCTGGATAGATTTCCTGCTTTCAAGTAATGTTATTTCAATTGAATTTGAATGACCTTTCATCAAAAATGACACTTGGCACTTGCATCAATTTGAAAGCAAACTATTGGTATTGGTAATGGTTTATTATTGTCACGTGTACCGAGATATAATTAAATATTTTGTATTGTTTGCTATCCAGCCAGATCATATCCTACAAGAGAACAATTGAACCATACATAAGTACAATGGGTACACAAGAGAAATGAAAGTGCAGAATATAGTGTCACAACTAAACTGAAAGTGCAGATAACAACAGTGCAAGGGCCTCAATGAGGTAGGCACACAAAAATGCTGGAGAAACTCAGCGGGTGCAGCAGCATCTATGGAGCGAAGGAAATAGGCAACGTTTCGGGCCGAAACCCTTCTTCAGACTGAAGTTCTCCACCTCAACGCTAAGTTCTCCACCTCAATGAGGTAGATTGGGTAAACCCTTTGCTTACTGGAGGTCCAAGCAAAAATCTGATAACTGAGGGGGTGGGGGTGGGGGTGGAGGAGAGAAGCTATTCTTGAATTTGGTGGTACATGCTCTCAAAGTTTTATATCTTCTGCCTGATGGGAGAGAGGAGAAGAGGGAATGACCAAGATATGCATGGTTCTTAATTATGTTGGCTGCTTTCCCGAGGCAGAGTGTAGATGACGTCGATGGTGGAAGGAGGAGGGGAGGGATTAGGTTGATCTGCATGATTAAAATTGTGCAAGAATACAAACTCTTTATTAAATACTAATTCATAACATCAGGTTATGGATTAGAAAAAATGATTAGTAAACTTAGCAACTGATGAATCTGATGCTAAGCAATTTTAAAAGTCTTCGTGTACAACACTCTAACTCCATAAAGTGCAGCTTCAGATCTTGGGATTTGAACTACATCAGTATTCAAGGGTTAAAGAGTTTAACAGCTACCATAATCTGAACTTTATGCAGTAAAACAGGACAAAGCTACTCAGGAAGCAGCTTGTTCGCATTTTACTGCCCAGAGAATATTAAGTTAGAGCTTAATCAGTCTGTGACAAGAGTAAACAGTAATCTTTCTCTGGATAACATTATGAGAGTTTGCTACCAAATTTTCCATACAAAACAGCAGGGTGTGAAATAGATTCCAATGAAATACTATGCTTATTTTGGCACATTGCAACATATTTCAACGATTCTCTAGCGAAGGTTTCTGGTATTCAAATTGAAGCATGTTTTATTTCAATAATTTAAAACAAAGCTTTTCTAAATATCATTAAATGTGCTCATCATTCTTAAACATTATATTTAATTATTTTAAATTGTTAGTGACAGTAATCTTCATCAAAACCCAATGTTAAATGCTGCAATTCAATTTCGATATAAATAAGTTCTTTTTAGTTTTTAGCATCAGGAGTTTCAATTACAATTGCTACAGTCATTAATCTAACGAGATTTACTCTTTCGATCTGGAATTTACATGAGAAATTATTCAAATAATCAGGATAGCTCTACAAATATATTAAGCTATTTCTAGTCTGGCTGAAAGATCACAAAATGAATCCCAAAGTGATCATTTAAATCCACATGCATAGATTTTGTGAGCTTTTCTCATTCTCAGTTGGCTCACTTGGTAAAGCATTCAAAGCATTCCATCTTAACTCCAGTGGGTGTTCAAAAAAATAGCTATTGTCTGGCTCGACCTGATTGAATCAAGTTCACTGTTGCTGGAGCAGACAGGCAGCCATGTAGCAGCCCAAACAAACTGCTCTTCTACAGGTCCTGCTGATCCCATAACAACAAGAAGTAAAACAACTTGAAACATATTGTAGTTCTTATAAAAATAGTTTTGATTCAGGATTAAATACGGAATAATCAATAACAGGACCGCAGTTGCAAATTCCATCGCTAACCTCGAGGTACAAATAGTACTAGCGACGTGCTAGACTGGGAATGAGCATGATAATAAACAAGATATTTTAGCAAGAACATGCAGTTAGATGGAAAGTGTTTAATGCATCTGAAAAAGGAATGCTTCAAAACTCTGTGCCGTATATTGTTTAACACATTCAAACAATTACTTTCTTTCTCTGTAATTTATCACCTTGTGCATTTTTTCTTATTTCTCTTTTTATCTTCATTTTCTGCTCATAAATGTAATGGTATGTAACCTTGTTTCAAGATCAGAGATTAACAGCATGATTAAAAGTGGACTTGGTGATATTCACAGTTCAGTCTTATTGCCTTCCTGGCTGAATGAGGTTGTACGGTGGCCAAGGGGGAAATACAATGAATAGTTGAGGAATTTAAAACTATTCCAAACGATGTGCAAAAACATGTACTGCTACTAGAATTACTGGATACATGGGAGTTGGTTTCTGCTGCTATTTAATGGCAGCAAACAGGCTTTAAAACTGTTGGAAGGCTAAGAATCAAACTGGAACTTCCCACATTTTCCTTGCATTTGCAAACTATTTTACATCCAGGAGTGAAATTTGAAATAAAATGGTTTGTGAGGAAAATAAATAGTTGGATTGAAGAATTGCTACTTGCTATTGGTTTTTTAAGATAAAAAGACACTGGTGGCAGTCTCCTACAGGAAATTAATCCACCCAGATAGGAATTGAATGTAGTAAGCTTTCGTTCATACTACGGTTAATTTGCAAAAAATGTTTGGCTGAATTAAGACAGAATATGCAGGAAATAGCAGGTCAGGCAGTATCTATGCAACAAAGTCAATGTTTTCGGTTGATGACCTTTCATCAGAACTGGGAAAAGTTGGATGTAATTTTTTTAGGAGGCAAAGTCTATGGAGATGCAAGGGATTGCAGATGCAGGAATCACAAAATAATGGAGTGACTCAGCAGGTCAGGCAACATCTGTGGAGGGAATGGATATGTGACGATTCAGGCCGGGACCCTTCTTGGACCATGTGTGAAGAAGAGTCCCTAACTGAAATGGTTCCTATCTATTCCCTCTACAGATGCTGCCTGACCTGCCGAGTTACTCCAGCAGTTTGTGTTTTGTTCATGGCAGAATCTATGGTGGGCTGAAGTCAAGAACTACTGAAAGTCACAGATGGTGTAGAGCCAGTTGAAAGAGTGTGATGAACACTTGTCGAGGGAAGTTAATTTGCCTGGAAGAGTTGTTAAAAAAAAGATGATGAATGAGGACAGAGAAAGGGCAAATAGTAGAACTAATAGGATACAAAACACTGCAGTTGCTGGAACAAAAGGGAATGGAATAAGAGGATTTCCAGGTTGATGATTGTTTATCAGAACTGGACAGTTTTGACATAAACTGGAAAGGCTGGTTATCTTAAATTCCACCTGCCTTGTCCCACTTCCCTAGTTGATACTGGACTTTCTTGTAAATTTAACAGCCTTCCCCACTGTCCACTATACCGTCAATTTTGGTGTCCTCTGAAAATTTGCTAACCAGGTTAACAACATTGTCATCCAAATCATTAAAATTGCTGACAAACAACAGTAGATACAGTACCGATCTCTGTGGCACACCGATCAGAAAAATAATGCTCTACTACCACCCATCTGACTCCTTTCATTAAGCCAATTTTGAATCCAGTTTGCTAGCTCACACTAGATCCCATGTAATCTATGAATTGAAGTATTTTGAGAATGAAACCCAGGCAAGATTTACACATTAAAGGGTAGGGTCCTGGAGAGAATTGAAGAACAGAGGGAATTGATGAATTGAAGAACCGGAAGTGGCAGTGCTGCCCTAGCAGCTGCGGCTCGCCTGCAGTCCGTTTGTTTTTTCTTTTTTTCTTGTTTTCTCGTCCTGTTGTCAGCTTGTTTCAGTTTTATTTTAGTTGTGTATGTGTGGGGGGAGTGGGAGAAACTGTTTTAGTCTCTTCCTACGGGGGGATGCGACCTTTTCTTGTCGTATCCCCCGTCTCTGTCTCCGTCTGCGCTGAGGCCTAATGGCGGAGCTGGCGGCCTCCAACTGGGACTGACCTCAAGGCTCCGGAGGCAGAGCCAGCCAGGACTTACCAACTTCGGGGCTGTGGCGGCGCTGCTGCAGCGACCCGACTTCGGAGCCTCGGAGGCTCGGCTGCGGGCCCAGTGGACGATAACGTCGGGAGCTCGCAGGTCACAGGTTGGTGACCTGTTCTCCGAAACTCCCGCAACAACAGCTTTGTCCACTGGACTGGAGGGTGGCAGCTTCGGCAGCTTCGACCGCCCCGGGCCGCGGAGTTTGAACCGGCCCGTTTCCGGAGCTCGGATTCAGCCGCGGGACTCACTTACTTACCATCGCCCGGCGGGATCATAACACCGGGAACCTGGATCGCCTCAACGCAGAGGGAGAACAAGGAGGGAAGAGACAAGGACTTTAAGACTTTTGCCTTCCATCACAGTGGCGAGGGCCTGGTGAACTCACTGTGGTGGATGTTAAATCTGTGTTTATAACCATATAACCATATAACAATTACAGCACGGAAACAGGCCATCTCGGCCCTTCTAGTCCGTGCCGGACATTTATTCTCCCCTAGTCCCAGCTACCTGCACTCAGACCATAACCCTCCATTCCTTTCCCGTCCATATAACTATCCAATTTATTTTTAAATGATAAAATCGAACCTGCCTCCACCACCTCCACTGGAAGCTCATTCCACACAGCTACCAGTCACTGAGTAAAGAAGTTCCCCCTCATGTTACCCCTAAACTTCTGTCCCTTAATTCTCAAGTCATGTCCTCTTGTTTGAATTTTCCCTACTCTCAGTGGGAAAAGCTTATCCACGTCAACTCTGTCTATCCCTCTCATCATTTTAAAGACCTCTATCAAGTCCCCCCTTAACCTTCTGCGCTCCAAAGAATAAAGACCTAACTTGTTCAACCTTTCTCTGTAACTTAGTTGCTGAAACCCAGGCAACATTCTAGTAAATCTCCTCTGTACTCTCTCTATTTTGTTGACATCCTTCCTATAATTAGGCGACCAAAATTGTACACCATACTCCAGAATTGGCCTTACCAATGCCTTGTACAATTTTAACATTACATCCCAACTTCTATACTCAATGATCTGATTTATAAAGGCCAGCACACCAAAAGTTTTCTTTACCACTCTGTCTACATGAGATTCCACCTTCAGGGAACTGTGCACAGTTATTCCTAGATCCCTCTGTTCAACTGCATTCCTCAATTCACTACCATTTACCATGTACGTCCTATTTTGATTTGTCCTGCCAAGATGTAGCACCTCACACTTATCAGCATTAAACTCTACCTGCCATCTTTCAGCCCACTCTTCCAAATGGCCGAAATCTCTCTGTAGACTTTGAAAATCTACTTCATTATCCACAACACCACCTATCTTAGTATCATCTGCATACTTACTAATCCAATTTACCACACCATCATCCAGATCATTGATGTACATGACAAACAACAATGGACCCAACACAGATCCCTGTGGCACCCCACTAGTCACTGGCCTCCAACCTGACAAACAGCCATCCACCATTACTCTCTGGCATCTCCCATTCAGCCACTGTTGAATCCATCTTGCTACTCCACCATTAATACCCAACAATTGAACCTTCTTAACCAACCTTCCATGAGGAACCTTGTCAAAGGCCTTACTGAAGTCCATATATACAACATCCACTGCTTTACCCTCATCAATTTCCCGAATAACCTCTTCAAAAAATTCAAGAAGATTAGTCAAACATGACCTTCCAGGCACAAATCCATGTTGACTGTTCCTAATCAGACCCTGTTTATCCAGATGCTTATATATATTATCTCTAAGCATCCTTTCCATTAATTTGCCCACCACTGACGTCAAACTAACAGGTCTATAATTGCTAGGTTTACTCTTAGAACCCTTTTTAAACAATGGAACAACATGCGCAGTACGCCAATCCTCCGGCACTATTCCCGTTTCTAATGACATTTGAAATATTTCTGTCATAGCCACTGCTATTTCTACACTAACTTCCCTCAATGTCCTAGGTAATATCCTGTCCGGACCTGGAGACTTATCCACTTTTATATTTTTCATAAGTGTCAGTACTTCCTCTCATTTGAATCTCATAGTTTCCATAGCTACTCTACTTGTTTCCCTTACCTCACATCATTCAATATCCTTCTCCTGGGTGAATACCGAAGAAAAGAAATTGTTCAATATCTCCCCTATCTCTTTTGGCTCTGCAGATAGCTGTCCACTCTGACTCTCTAATGGAACAATTTTATCCCTCGTTATCCTTTTGCTATTAATATAGCTGTAGAAACCCTTTAGATTTACTTTCACCTTACTTGCCAAAGCAACCTCATATCTTCTTTTAGCTTTTCTAATTTCTTTCTTAAGATTCTTTTTACATTCTTTATACTCCTCAAGCACCTCATTTACTCCATGCTGCCTATAATAATTGTAGATCTCTCTCTTTTTCCAAACCAAGTGTCCAATTTCCCTTGAAAACCATAGCACTTTCCAATTTTTATTATTTCCTTTCACCCGAACAGGAACATAAAGATTCTGTACTCTTAAAATTTCCCCTTTAAATGTCCTCCATTTCTCTTCTACATCCTTCCCATAAAACAAAATGTCCCAATTCACTCCTTTTAAATCCTTTCGCATCTCCTCCAAGTTAGCCTTTCTCCAATCAAAAATCTCAACCCTAGGACCAGTTCTGACCCTCTCCATAATTATATTGAAACTAATGGTATTGTGTGTTTTGTTATTTTATTCTATGTTATGACTGCAAGGCACAACATTTCATTCAGACTGAAAAGTTATGAATGACAATAAAGGAAACTTGATACTTGATACCTAAGGGTATAGGTACACAAATGGCAACACAGATAGTAAGGGTGGTGAAGAAGGTGCTTGATACACTTGAAAGGATATTGAACACAGAAGTTGGGATGTTATGCGACAGCAGAAGAAGACATGGGTGATACCACATTAATTGTATTTATGTGCAGTATGTGAAGGGATGTCATTAAACTGGAAAGGCTGCAGTAAACATTCAGCAGGATGATACTCGGACTTGAAGATTCGATTTATAAGGAGAGGCTGGGACATTTCCCTGGAGCATAGGGGGCAGAGGTGATGACATTCCTGAGATATATAAATGTCCTGACCCGAAACATCACATATCCTTTTTCTCCAGAGATGCTGCCTGATTCGCTGAGTTACTCTAGCACTTTGTGTCTATCTTTAGTATAAACCAGCATCTGCAGTTCTTTGTTTCTACAAATGCATGAGGGGCATGGGTAAGGTAAATGTTAATAGTCTTGTTCCAGGATAGTGCAGTGCAGAACTAGAGGGCAGAGTTTAAGGTGAAAGGGTAACAATTTAAAATAGACTTGTGGTGTAATTTCTTCACGCAGAGGATGAAGCATATATGGAGTGAGCTGTCAGAAGAAGTAGTAGAGGCACAGACAACGTTGACTTTTAAAACACATTTACACATGTACATGAATAATAAAGATTTAGAGCGATATGGACCAAATGCAGGCAAATGGGACTTCCTCAGTTATAAAACCTGGTCAGCATGTTTGAGGTGAGTTAATGGGCCCGCTTCCGTGACTCTATGATTCTAATTAAAGTATTAAGAAATGGAATCTCAGGGTCACCTTTGCAAATTGAACATAGCTGCTCTGCAAAGCAGTCACACGATCTGAATTTGTTTTCCCCAATGTAGAGGCAACCATATTGTTACCATTAAATGCGCTACAAGAAAGCGAATGGCATGTTGGCCTTTATAACAAGAGGAATCGAATATAGGAGCAAATAGGTCCTTCTGCAGTTGTACAGAGCCCTAGTGAGACCACACCTGGAGTATTGTGTGCAGTTTTGGTCCCCTAATTTGAGAAAGGACATTCTTGCTATTGAGGGAGTGCAGCGTAGGTTTACAAGATTAATTCCCGAGATGGCGGGACTGTCATATGATGAGAGAATGGAGCAGCTGGGCTTGTACACTTTGGACTTTAGAAGGATCAGAGGGGATCTAATTGAAACATATAAGATTGTTAAGGGCTTGGACACGCTAGAGGCAGGAAACATGTTCCCGATGTTTGAGGAGTCCAGAACCAGGGGCCGCAGTTTAAGAATAAGGAGTAAGCCATTTAGAACAGAGACAAGGAAACACTTACAGAGAGTGGTGAGTCTGTGGAAATCTCTGCCTCAGTGGGCCGGTTCTCTGGATTCTTTCAAGAGAGAGCTAGATAGGGCGTCAGGGGATATGGGGAGAAGGCAGGAATCGTGTACTGATTGGGGATGATCAGCCATTATCACATTAAATGGCGGTGCTGGCTCGAAGGGCTGAATGGCCTACTCCTGCACCAATTGTCTATTGTCTATTAATAGCCCTGTCCCACGGTGCGAGTCCACCCATGAGTTATCCCGAGTTAAAGAAAAAATCAAACTTGTGGTTTTCTACGAGATTCCAAGTTTATGGTCACGAGTTTTAACGAGTTTCCACGTGTATGTCTAAGTTTGCCGTTTACTTCTCATTTCGGCAATGTACCAAGTTCCTCTCCCGAGTTACTCTTGAGCCAACAATGACTACCGACGTGTGGAAAAATCATCACATGATAAAAATGATGTAATGCAGTTTTATTTCCACTATAAATAGCCTCTCATGTTTAAATTTCTTAGGGTTACGGAATCAAGGGACATGGGGAGAAAGCAGAAATGGGGTATTGATTTTGGATGATCAGCCATGATCATATTGAATGGCAATGCTGGCTCGAAGGGCTGAATGGCCTACTCCTGCACCTATTTGCTATGTGTTTATACCTTTTAAATGTCTCTGCCACAGAAGGTAGTTGAGGCCAGTTCATTGGCTTCCAGAGGGATTTAAATGTGGCCCTTGTGGCTAAAGAGATCAGGGGGTATGGAGAGAAGGCAGGTACAGGATACTGAGTTGGATGATCAGCCATGATCATATTGAATGGCGGTGCAGGCTCGAAGGGCCAAATGGTCTACTCCTGCACCTATTTTCTATGTTTCTATATACTTTGTAAACCTGCCTCCGTTGCGTTCTCAGATTACGACTACAATACTTACTGGGTTAAGAAAAAAGATGCCCCCTATTCCGTCTGCTGCTCACGATAAATCTACGCTAATCTTTGATGAGTTCAATTAATCTGATTATTGTCCGTCCTCATTCATTTCATTATACGTTCACCTGAGCAGCGTGTGTCACTGCTCCAGGGACCCGGGTTTGATTCTAACCTCCGGTACTATTTTATGGAGTTTCCCCCAAGTGCTCCCTTTCACTTCCCACACGCTGCTTTGTTGTATGAATGCTCCCTGCAACACCTGCTGTGTTGTATGAACCCATGACTCAATGAGAAATGAATGGCAAAAATACCTGAAGGACTGTCACCTTCTCCCGATGTGTCGGTGAGTGGTCGAATGGGGCTCAGGTGGGAAATTGATGTGAATGCGGGCAGAAATGAGATTGAGGTAAATGAGTGTTTGACGGCTGGCTCAGTGGGCAGAAGGGCTTGTTTCCGCCCTTTGAGACATTTTCACCAGGTGTGTGCGCTGCCATACGCGAAGCTCCGCTATTTGTACAGGTTTCTTGTCTAATGTACTTTTTTAAACTCACTGAACCCGAGTTTTGGGATTTTTCAATATATAGGCTGATGGTTAGTACATTTCTCACCCGTTTATTCATCGCTCGGCAGACTGTATTTCGGGGATCTCGCCTCACACCTGTATCATTGGCCACGTTATCATATCCTACACTGTTTTATCCGTGACTGCAGATGGTAGCGAACGACCCCAAAGGATATTCCCCTTCGTGTTGGCAAAGTTTTGCAATTGTTTTATTTTCCACATAAAGGCGATTTATTTTTAAGAGTTGGTGTGGATCATTTCATTTTCAAATAATCTTATTCAAACAAGAGATGACCACAAAAAGCTGGAGTAGCTCAGCGGGTCAGACGGCATCTCCGGAGAAAGGAATAGGCGACGCTTTGGGTTGAGGCTCTTTTTTTCAGTGATGCTGCATGACCCGCTGAGCTACTCCAGCTTTTTGTGCCTGTCTTCGGTGTAAACCACCATCTGCAGTTCCTTCCTACACTTATTCAAACAGGAATGCATTCACTCCTCCCCCAACCCCACCCCCCCCCCCTCCCCACCCACCCCCCCTCCCCGCCCCACATAATGCATCGAACCTCTGAAGCAGTAATGTGAAAGGCACATAAACAAGGGAAGTGACCTGCCCTTGGAAATCTGGAAATATGGGTTGTTGGTCGCTCTATTCCAAAGGCCAAGGTGAGATTCTCACAGGTGTCTCCAGCATCAGGGGATCATTCCTAACAGGCAGACTTGGCGAACCTTTTTTTACTCACCTTTTTTTTCTCTGTCCAGCTGCCGAGTTAAGAGTACCCACGAGTCAATACGGTAAACGCACGAGTCACTACGGTAAACTCACGGGCTACTACGGTGTTACAACGAGTTTAAAAGTATCAACATTTTCCTTCAAGAGTATATTTGACTCGTGGAAATCTTACAACATGTTGAAAAATTTTCATGGGTTAACACGTTTCCCGAGTACCTGCTGTTAGCGTTATGAGTCGCTAAAGTACGTCCACGAGCTCAGACGTTCCCGCTACGTTCATTCTACGTGATTACCATGAGCTAGATTTGTTTTTAACTCGGGATAACTCGTGGGTGGACTCGCACCCTGGGACAGGGGTTTAATATGGAAATAAGTATATTTCTGCATCGCCTGGAAGAAGTGTAAGCAGGCAATCTAAAACTGATCACACTTTATGGGACTTATCACAACGGTTCATCTCACAGAAACTATAGTATTCCAACATTAATAGCACTAAAACAATAAAATTTTCTTTGGTTTCCTCATATGAATACTTCATATAAGGTTGAAAGACATTATATCATGCCATTTCCAGTACATCCTATTTTAAATGAAGTTTCCTTGATATTTTTCACTATGACAACTGAGCCCAGTATTTGGACTGTTTTCAGAATTTTGCCAAGGAATAAGTTACAGTATATTTATTCTTTAATGCATTTTAAAGATTTGAATAGAAAATAAATATAACATGTCAGTGTCTGTAATAATAGAATAAGCAGCATAACCATCATACCATGACAATCTTTACTATCTAAAATTATTAATACCTTCCATCAGAGAGACTAAACTTATGTTGAGGTAGAGCCAAAACCTGGCAGACAAATCTAGTAAATTATTTCATGACTACTGATTGGGAAACCTGTGTTCATTATGCTTTTTCGTTATATAAGTTCCACATGAAGTATTTATTTTCTGTTCACTTCAAACTGAAAACTGAAATAATTTGTGAACTGATGTGTGACATTTTAAGGGAAAGTTTTAAATCCAGCGGCCTTGAATTTTTACAGGCAAAAATTGTTTCCATTATGTTGGAGCTAGTGTGCAATTTCTTTTCTTCCCCTTTCCTGCTAATTCAACTTCACATCAGGATGTGGTTACTGAATAGATTTAAATACCGTGCACAAAAATGTAACTTTTTGTAATATCTGCTATTCTTTCCATGCAATGCAAAACTCCTGTAAGAGTTTTCCACTAAACTCATACTACTAACTATTTGTTGAAAAGACTAACAAGAAAAATTCAGTTAAATAGAAAAAAAAGTTGAATTTTCTTTCAAATATGTTCAACAAATGCTATAAACTGAAATTATCCCAAAATGTCCATCTAATTGTCCTTTCCATTGCGCATAAACTGATGGTTCCAAAGATAAAGATAATCACTTCTTTATATTTCACACTATATCCTATCTTCCTTCGATGCTTTTTTCCAAAAAAACTGTCCGTGAATCTACAATAAACAACCCTCTCCCTTCAAAATACTTGAAACATTTTTTGGACGAGAGGGAAGAGCATACTGGAGTTCCCCAAAAGTCTGAAGAAGGGTCTTGACCCAAAACTTTATCCATTCTTTTTCTCCAGAGATGCTGCCTGACCCGCCGAGTGACTCCAGCTTTTTGTGTCTATCTTTGGAGTTCCCCAATAATTGGATTTAGAACTACTTTGTAATCTTAATATAAATGATTGACTTGGATTTGGATGCGCATGCCCTAAATCCAAATTTTCAGATGACTCAAAACCTGGAGGTAGAGTAAACTGTGAGGAGGTTAGCAGTTTGCATAAATGTGATATAGACAGGCTGGTGGAATATGTGGATAGATGGCAGGTGAAACTTAATCCTGGGATGGATTTAAGAGAGAGTTAGATAGAGTTCTAGGGGCTAGTGGAGTCAAGGGATATGGGGAGAAGGCAGGCACGGGTTCTTGATAGGGGACGATCAGCCATGATCACAATGAATGGCGGTGCTAGCTCGAAGGGCCGAATGGCCTCCTCCTGCACCTATTTACTATGTTTCTATGAAATGTTAAGTGTTACATTTTCGTTGTAAGAATTGGAAAAGGATTATAAATGAAAGAGCGCAATTCTGAAAGGTGTGCAACAACAGAGAGATTTGTGTTTATATTAGCAATGTTACAAAATTTTGAGATTTTAAAAATCAAGTCTGCAATTTATCCCATCAGATAAAGCATAAAAATAAGTTTAATTTGACACCTAATTCACTTTCATATCTCAAGTATTTAAAAAGTTATGGCCATTTTCATACTGGGAAATGAGCATCTTGTTCCCTATTGATTTTCTATGGACATAACAAAAAAGCTGTGATCGTGAACAGTCAAAAGCCCATAACTTTCTTAAAAATTAAGAGAACTGAATGAAATTTTCAGTTATCATAGATTGAAGCATTCTGAAACAAATATAAAATTATCTTACTTTAATGACCTGAAATTAAAGCATATAATTAGTTAGTTACCTAATTGTAGCTAATTTCAGACTTCAATTACTAGATCTAAACATCTATCCATTTCTTAATAAATGATTAACATTTTTAAATAGCCTAAATGTCCAAATAATATTCACAAATAATTCACAATAAAACATGATTTTTAAATCTCATTTACATTAATTTATAGACCAAATGGAAGGAATTTAGTGTTTAATGGCTGTAAATTAAAGTCCATTTTAAATCAGCTTTCTACTGGGATCCTGTGAACGCGCTGGTTTAGAACATTCACATTGCGCTAGATTTGTGCCCTCAAATGCCCAGAAAAATACTGCGGGATATAATGGGCCCAAAATGAGCTACTCGCAATATTAAACTTTGTATAAAGGGATCTTTAGAAGCCCTTTTTAATGTAAAAATATACAGCCTACCTTCTGCTATTTGCTTTATGAGACCCTGCGGTTGCTGGTGTTCGCGGGTTTAGAGATTGATTTTTAAACTACTATAACTATTATACGTGGCCTTTAAAACTAATAATAGCTTTTGCGACGGGGTCTTCCAGCGATTTTTCGTTAATAATTAACTAGGCTGAACATCTTCGATTTGAACAGCCCAGAGAAAATCGCGTTTTAAACCCGCTCTAAACGGCGCCGAAATCGCGCACACGGGCAGCGACAGATTTTCAGCGACGCTTCAGGTAGGCTTTGCAACATACCTATTTATATGTGCATAATTTGTTGAAAACTACAGAATAGGTTGAGAAAATGCTTGAAAAAAAGCATATAGAATCCTTGGCCTTATTTATGAGGCATAAGGAAAGCATGATCAGCCAGCTTAGCTGGAGTAATGCATCCAGTTTTAGGTCCCATACTTTATAGGGTGCAAACCATCTATCTATATTACTAAAAGTCTGTTCTTGACCAGTTTTAGCCATCTGTGCTGCGATTTCCAAGAGAACGCCACCACCTACGGCCGGCATTTTTGGCCACCTCGCTCAGAGCCCCCCTCCGCTGCATGTGTGCCGAGGATTTTTCCCGTCGATTAAAAATGACAGAGATATTAATGTTTTTACAAAATTCCTCATTCTCTCTGCTGCCCCCGCTGGCGGAAGGGGGGAGGGACTATAAAACCAGGAAGTGGTGTGCCACACAGTCTCTTCAAGATGGAGGAAGGCAGAGGGTCACGTTTCTCTGAGCTGTGAATAACACTGAACACATGTCTACTCAAATGTAAGTGCCCTTAGTGGTTCTAAAATGCTTGCAGAATGTGTCTATTGGTTCTAAAGCTTGCAAAAAAAAATGTCTTTAGAACCCACCCCCCATCAGTCTGAAGAAGGGTTTCGGCCCGAAACGTCGCCTATTTCCTTCGCTCCATAGATGCTGCTGCACCCGCTGAGTTCCTCCAGCAATTTTGTGTACCTTAAAAAAAATGTCTATTGATTCTAAAGCTTGCAAAAAAATGTCTATTGGTTCTAAAGCTTGCAAAATTGTCTATTGGTTGTAAAGCTTGCAAAAAAATGCCTATTGGTTCTAAAGCTTGCAATAAAATGCCTATTGGTTCTAAAGCTTGCAAAAAAATGCCTATTGGTTGTAAAGCTTGCAAAAAAATGCCTATTGGTTCTAAAGCTTGCAAAAAGTGTCTCTATTGGTTGTAAAGCTTGCAAAAAAATGTCTATTGGTTGTAAAGCTTGCAAAAAAATGTCTATTGGTTCTAAAGCTGGCAAAAATATGTCTATTGGTTCTAAAGCTGGCAAAAATATGTCTATTGGTTCTAAAGCTGGCAAAAATATGTCCATTGGTTCTAAAGCTGGCAAAAATATGTCGATTGGTTCTAAAGCTGGCAAAAATATGTCTATTGGTTCTAAAGCTGGCAAAAATATGTCTATTGGTTCTAAAGCTGGCAAAAATATGTCGATTGGTTCTAAAGCTGGCAAAAATATGTCTATTGGTTCTAAAGCTGGCAAAAATATGTCTATTGGTTCTAAAGCTTGCAAAAAAATGTCAATTGGTTCAAAAGCTTGCAAAAAGTGTCTCTATTGGTTCTAAAGCTTACAAACAATGTCTATTGGTTCTAAAGCTTGCAAAATTGTCTATTGGTTCTAAAGCTTGCAAAAAACTGTCTATTGGTTCTAAAGCTTGCAAAAAATGCCTATTGGTTCTAAAGCTTGCAAAAAAATGACTATTGGTTCTAAAGCTTGCAAAAAAATGCCTATTGGTTCTAAAGCTTGCAAAAAAATGCCTATTGGTTCTAAAGCTTGCAATAAAAGCCTATTGGTTCCAAAGCTTGCAAAAATGTCTATTGGTTCTAAGCTTGCAAAAAGTCTATTGGTTCTAAAGCTTGCAAAAAAATGACTATTGGTTCTGAAGCTTGCAAAAAAATGACTATTGGTTCTAAAGCTTGCAAAAAGTGTCTCTATTGGTTGTAAAGCTTGCAAAAAGTGTCTCTATTGGTTGTAAAGCTTGCAAAAAAATGTCTATTGGTTGTAAAGCTTGCAAAAAAATGTCTATTGGTTCTAAAGCTGGCAAAAATATGTCTATTGGTTCTAAAGCTGGCAAAAATATGTCTATTGGTTCTAAAGCTGGCAAAAATATGTCTATTGGTTCTAAAGCTGGCAAAAATATGTCGATTGGTTCTAAAGCTGGCAAAAATATGTCTATTAGTTCTAAAGCTGGCAAAAATATGTCTATTGGTTCTAAAGCTGGCAAAAATATGTCGATTGGTTCTAAAGCTGGCAAAAATATGTCGATTGGTTCTAAAGCTGGCAAAAATATGTCTATTGGTTCTAAAGCTGGCAAAAATATGTCTATTGGTTCTAAAGCTAGCAAAAAAATGTCTATTGGTTTTAAAGCTTTCAAAAAATGTCTATTGGTTCTAAAGCTTGCAAAACGTGTCTTTATTGGTTCTAAAGCTTGCAAAAAAATGTCTATTGGTTCTAAAGCTTGCAAAAAAATGTCTATTGGTTCTAAAGCTTGCAAAAAAATGTCTATTGGTTCAAAAGCTTGCAAAAAGTGTCTCTATTGGTTCTAAAGCTTGCAAAATTGTCTATTGGTTCTAAAGCTTGCAAAAAAATGTCTATTGGTTCTAAAGCTTGCAAAAAAATGCCTATTGGTTCTAAAGCTTGCAAAAAAATGCCTATTGGTTCTAAAGCTTGCAAAAAATGTCTATTGGTTCTAAGCTTGCAAAAAGTCTATTGGTTCTAAAGCTTGCAAAAAATGACTATTGGTTCTAAAGCTTGCAAAACAATGACTATTGGTTCTAAAGCTGGCAAAAAGTGTCTCTATTGGTTCTAAAGCTTGCAAAAAAATGTCTATTGGTTCTAAAATGCTTGCAAAAAAATGACTATTGGTTCTAAAGCTTGCAAAAAGTGTCTCTATTGGTTCTAAAGCTTGCAAAAAATGTCTATTGGTTCTAAAATGCTTGCAAAAAAATGTATTGGTTCTAAAGCTTGCACAAAAACGTCTATTGGTTCTAAAGCTTGCAAAAAAAATGACTATTGGTTCTAAAGCTTGTAAAAAGTGTCTCTATTGGTTCTAAAGCTTGCAAAAAATGTCTATTGGTTCTAAAATGCTTGCAAAAAATGGCTATTGGTTCTAAAGCTTGCAAAAAGTGTCTATTGGTTCTAAGCTTGCAAAAAGTCTATTGGTTCTAAAGCTTGCAAAAAATGACTATTGGTTCTAAAGCTTGCAAAACAACGACTATTGGTTCTAAAGCTTGCAAAAAGTGTCTCTATTGGTTCTAAAGCTTGCAAAAAAAGTCTATTGGTTCTACAATGCTTGCAAAAAAAAATGACTATTGGTTCTAAAGCTTGCAAAAAGTGTCTCTATTGGTTCTAAAGCTTGCAAAAAATGTCTATTGGTTCTAAAATGCTTGCAAAAAATGTATTGGTTCTAAAGCTTGCAAAAAGTGTCTCTATTGGTTCTAAGGCTTGCAAAAAAATGTCTATTGGTTCTAAAATGGTTCATACTAGCGCTCCAGATAGCCCCCTCCCCCCCCTCCCTCCTTTGGGAGCTTTGGCTTGAAGTTGAAAGGCACTATTACTGCAAATGGTGGCTTGGTTGCTTTGGCTTGAAGTTGAAAGGCACTATTACTGAAAATAGTGGCTTGGTTGCTTTGGCTTGAAGTTGAAAGGCACTTCTTACTGCAAATGGTGGCTTGGGTGTGGCATGTGTGTGGCTTGAAGTTGAAAGACACCACTTACTGCAAATGGTGGCATGAAGTTGAAAGACACTACTTACTGCAAATGGTGGCTTGGGTGTGGCTTGAAGTTGAAAGACACCACTTACTGCAAATGGTGGCTTGGGAGCTTTGAAGTTGAAAGGCACTACTTACTGCAAATGATGGCTTGGGTGTGGCTTGAAGTTGAAAGACACCACTTACTGCAAATGATGGCTTGGGTGTGGCTTGAAGTTGAAAGACACCACTTACTGCAAATGGTGGCATGAAGTTGAAAGGCACTACTTACTGCAAATGGTGGATTGGTTGCTTTGGCTTGAAGCTGAAAGGCACTACTTACTGCAAATGATGGCTTGGGTGTGGCTTGGGTGTGGTTTGGGTGTGGTTTGAAGTTGAAAGACACCACTTACTGCAAATGGTGGCATGCAGTTGAAATGCACTACTTACTGCAAATGGTGGCTTGGGTGCTTTGGCTTGAAGTTAAAAGGCACTACTGTAAATGCACTTACTTCCTGTTTGCACTGTATATTGATTTTAGATAAAACGCTACCACTTACGGCTGTGATTTTTGGCCATCTTACTCAGTCCCCCTCCACTGAGCAGGTGCAGAGAATTCTTCCCATGAATGAAAAATAAAAGTGTTATTTGTTTTTTAAAAAATGTTGAGAATTTCTCTCCTGTCAATCACTCCATGAAAGCCACACCTTTTCCGGTGGGGGGGAGGGGTTATAAAACCCGGAAATGTGGGTGTGGCTCAGTCTCTGCAAGATGGAGGAGGGAGAGGTCACGACTCGCTGTCTTTAGTGGCTTTGCACCCTACTTCAAATGGTATGAAACTGCACTTGAATTTGGTGGCCTTGCACCCTGCTAGAAGTGGTAAGGAAGTGCACTTGAATTTGGTGGCCTTATACCCTGCTTGAAATAGAATTTCAAGGATTAGCCGTGAGTCAACTACCAGCCCACCAGCCGTGAGTGAGTGAGTTGCCAGCACAACAGGCTTGATTGACTGAGATGCCAGCCCAAGAATCCATTTGGCGCACAATTTGCATACTAGCCCTCTGGAAACCAGTCCCTTCAGCCCACAACACCCATACTAGCACTCCAGAAAGCCCCCCCCCCCCCCCCAACTGGCCACCAATATTAGAATTGGTGGAGAGGTGGAATATTGCGTTGGATGACCAGCCCTCCTGTGTGATGCTGGGACCCAACGGGTCCCACTTAGTCTAGTATTAACTAGAACCAGTCTGAGGATGGAGTTCCAGTTACCTGGAAAGATATGTAGGAGACTTTGAGATGTACTCCTTGGAACAAAGTTCGGAAAGGGTTCATGTTAGCAAGGCAAATTTCAAACCATAAAACCTATGGACAGAGTGGATGAAGAAAAATTCTTCCCATGTTGGAAAGGTCAAGAATTAGGGGGCAAGAGGATGATTGACCAAAGAACCAAAAGTGGTTAGGATCTTGGATGCAAGGTTAATAATGGCGGAAGATTCAGTTGTAAACTTCAAATGGGAGCATAGTTTAGTTTAGCTTATTATTGTCACATGTACTGAGGTACAGTGAAAAGCATTTGAGCTGGATAAGTATTTATAAGGAAAAATAAAACTCAGTATTCAGTATTTATTTTAATGTCATTTTAACTGAGTACTTACATACATAGAAGAAACAAAAAATTGTTTCTCAATCAGTTCCCGTCAGTGCAGTTAATAAAAACAGAATAAATACATATAGCTTTAAAAATTAAAATTACCATATCTAAAATAGGCCTAAAAATTGAAATAAAAACAGACATTCAGACCGAACAGTGGCTTTGCTTTGACAGGTGCCTAGCTGTCAAAGTATGGGCGAGGATGAATGTGTTGGTGAATGATATATGGGGAGGGGACACAGTCCGTTGATCAGTCTTATTGCCTGTGGGAAGAAGCTGTGTAGCATTCCGGCTGTGGGCAGCCTGAGTGACTGGTCGCTGGGTGATGGCAGGAGTGCTTGTATCTGGGTGGCATTTTTAGCCTCAAAACGTGCGTAAAATCCGTTCAAAAATCAACACTGCGCAGGAGGAATGGAACAAGCACCTGAATGCATGGTGCCGGGAGAGACTTGACAGCTTTGTGTGTTTTACTCATTCTTTGCGTCTCATTCTTTGCATCTGCTTTAAGTTTGTTCATTACCTTTTTATATGTACACAAATCCACTTTACATTTGAGAAATTTGAAGGGATGGCAGTTTGGGTTTTGGCATGCTCCCCCTGCTAGATGTGGCAAATCAGGGACATTTCCAATGAGGACAACACCTATGGGAAGTGTGATCAGCTTCAATTGAGAGACTGCGTGGGGAAACTGGTGCTACAGCTGGATGACCTCCGGATAATCCGGGAGAATGAGATCATAGATAAGAGTTATAATGAGGTGGTTACATCAAAGGTGCAGACAGAAAGTAAATAGGTAATTACCAGCAAGGGTAAAGTGATTATAGGCAGAGAGTGCAGAAATCCCCTGAAACCGCTCCCCTCATAGAGAAGTATAGCCTCTTGGATAGTGTTTGGGGAGGGTGGAAAGGAGATGGAATGACCGTTCAGTTGGAAGCAGCAGTAGCAGTCAGGTCTGTGGCATCAGGCTTGGCTCTGAATCACAGCAGGGAAGTGTGAAATCAATAGACAATAGACAATAGGTGCAGGAGTAGGCCATTCTGCCCTTCGAGCCTGCACCGCCATTCAATGTGATCATGGCTGATCATCCCCAATCAGTACCCCATTCCTGCCTTCTCCCCATACCCCCTGACTCCGCTATCTTTAAGAGCTCTATCTAACTCTCTCTTGAAAGCATCCAGAGAACTGGCCTCCACCGCATTCTGAGGCAGAGAATTCCAGACTCACAACTCTCTGTGTGGAAAAGTTTTTTCTCATCTCCATTCTAAATGGCTTACCCCTTATTCTTAAACTGTGGCCCCTGGTTCAGGATTTCGCCCAACATCGGGAACATGTTTCCTGCCTCTAGTGTGTCCAAACCCTTAATGATCTTATGTTTTTCAATAAAATCCCCTCTCATTCTTCTAAACTCCAGAGTATACAAGCCCAGCCGCTCCATTTTATCAACATATGACAGTACCGTCATCCCGGGAATTAACCTGGTGAACTTACGCTGCACTCCCTCAATAGCAAGAATGTCCTTCCTCAAATGTGGAGCCCAAAACTGCACACAATACTCCAGGTGTGGTCTCACTAGGGCCCTGTACAACTCAATCAATCAATCAATCAACCTTTATTGTCATCTTGCAAGCAACAGTTGTACAGTGCAAAATGAAAATAGCGGAGCATCGCACATGAAATTTAAAACATTTCACACATAATAACACTAAAAACAATCCAGTCCCTGATGGAACAGTATAAATAGTTAAAAGCAGGTAAAACATAGCGTTAAAATACAATAAACCAATCATAAAAATGTCCGGGGCAGCTGATTTGAGTGGGCAGTTCCAGCTATTAAAGTGGCCAGTGCCAGTTATTAAAGTGTCCGTGCCAGCTGCAGAATCAAGTGACTGTGAGTACAGAGTGACTGTTTAGCAGCCTCACAGCCTGTGGTAGGAAGCTGTTTAGCAGTCTTGTAGTCCGGGCTTTGATGCTTCGATATCTCTTGCCTGATGGCAGGAGATCCAGGTGTATGTGGAGGGGGTGCAGTTTGTCCTTAGCAATTCTCTGAGCTTTTTTCAGACAGCGGCTCTGGAACAGTTCTTGTACCGAGGGTAGGGAGACGCCAATGATCCTCTCTGCTCCCCTCACTACCCTCTGCAAAGCCTTCCTGTCCGAGCAGTTGCAGGTGGAGTACCACGTATTTATGCAGTACGTGAGTACAGACTCCACCGTACCCCTGTAGATAGTCCTGAGGGTGTTGGTGGGGAGTGAGGCCTGTTTTAGTTTCCTCAGGAAGTGCATAGAAACATAGAAAGTAGGTGCGAGAGTAGACCACCAGGTCCGTCGAGCCCGCACCGCCATTCGCTCATGGCTGAACACTAAACAGACGCACTTACCCACAAACAGTAGACACAAGACACAGAACACAAGACACTACCCTCCCCTTTATACCGCTATCACCCCTCTCCACCCCAAGAACCGCGTGATCTCCTGGGGGAGGCAAAAAACCGGATAAAAACCCAGGTCCAATTCGGGAAAAAAATCCGGGAAATTCCTCTCCGACCCCAATCCAGGCGATCGACACTTGTCCAGGAGATCACTCAGGTCTTACTATACTAACCATACCTAGGTCCATATCCCTGCCCTCTCCCCGTAGCCCCTTATCCCCTTGGCAGCTAAAAAACCATCTATTTTAGACTTAAATATATTTAACGTTTCTGCTTCCACTGCTCCCTGGGGCAGTGAATTCCATAAATTAACCACCCTCTGGGTGAAGAAGTTCTTCCTCATCTCAGTTTTAAAAGAGCCCCCCCTTATTCTGCGACTATGTCCCCTAGTTCTAGTTTCCCCGATCATTGGGAACATCCTCGGTGCATCCACCCGATCAAGGCCCCTCACGATCTTATATGTTTCAATGAGATCGCCTCTCATTCTTCTAAACTCCAAAGAGTAGAGTTCCAGCCTACTTAACCTTTCCTCATATGTCAATCCCCTCATTGCAGGAATTAATCTTGTAAACCTTCGCTGCACTGCCTCCAGGGCTAGTACATCCTTTCTTAAGTATGGACCCCAGAACTGTACACAGTATTCCAAATGTGGTCTCACTAATACTGTGTACAGCTGCAGCAAGACCTCCGTGTTTTTATACTCAATCCCCCTAGCAATAAAGGCCAAAACTCCATTGGCCTTCCTGATTGCTTGCTGCACCTGCATACTAACTTTTAGTGATTCATGTACTAATACCCCTAGATCCCTTTGCGTTGCATTACAACGCAGCTCCTCCTCATTTAGAAAATAACTTGCCCTATCATTTTTTTTCCCAAAGTGAATGACTTCACATTTATTAGTATTAAATTTCATCTGCCAAGTTGTTGCCCACTCACCTAGCTTATCTATATCCTTTTGCAGACTCTTCCTATCCTCCTCATCCCCTACTTTTCCTCCCATTTTTGTATCGTCCGCAAATTTTGATATATTACACTTGGTTCCCTCCTCCAAATCATTTATATAAATTATGAACAACTGGGGTCCCAGCACCGACCCTTGCGGAATCCCGCTAGTTACCGGTTGCCATCCCGAGTATGAACCATTTATCCCCACTCTCTGCTTCCTATTTGTTAGCCAATCCTCTACCCATGCTAATATATTACCCCCAATCCCATAATTTTTTATTTTTAGCAATAGTCTCTTATGTGGCACCTTGTCAAAAGCCTTTTGGAAGTCCAAGTATACCACATCCACCGGTTCCCCTTTATCCACCCGGGTTGTTACTTCCTCAAAGAATTCGAGCAGATTCGTTAAACAGGACTTCCCCTTCACAAAACCATGCTGGTTCTGTCCGATGAAGTCATGTTTATCCAAGTGCCCCGTTAGTGTTTCTTTAATAATTGTCTCTAACATTTTACCCACCACCGATGTTAGACTAACCGGTCTATAGTTACCCGCCTTCTGTTTACTTCCTTTTTTAAATATAGGTGTTACATTGGCCATTTTCCAATCCACTGGGACCGTTCCTGCCTCCAGGGAGTTTTGGAAAATTATCACCAATGCATCCACAATCCCCACCGCTATCTCCCTCAAGACCCTTGGATGTAATCCATCAGGCCCAGGGGATTTATCCTCCTTCAGTCTCATTAATTTCCCTAATACCACCTCCTTGGTGATCTTAATAGTATTTAGCTCCTCCATTCCTACCGCCCCCTGTTTATCCAGCGTTGGAATATTTTTTGTGTCTTCTATGGTGAAGACTGATACAAAATACTCGTTTAATGCCTTTGCCATTTCCATGTTCCCCACCAACAACTCTCCAGTCTCACCCTCCAATGGACCAACGTTCACCTTAGCCACCCTTTTTCTTTTTATATAGCTATAAAAACTCTTACTATTAGTTTTTATGTTGTTCGCTAAATTCCTTTCATAGTCTATTTTCCCCGTCTTAATTAATCTCTTAGTTATTTTTTGCTGACCTTTAAATGCTTCTCAATCCTCTGCCCTCCCACTATCTCTGGCTACCTTATATGCCCTTGCCTTCAGCCGAATACTATCCTTTATAGTTTTACTGAGCCATGGCTGACTGTTCTTACCCTTACCCCTTTTTTTCTTCATAGGAATAAATTTTTCTTGAAGGTTATACAGTAGATCCTTAAACGTACACCACTGCTCATGTACCGTCTTATTCTTGAGTCTGCTATCCCAGTCAACTTTGATCAGCTCAGTCCTCATACCTTCATAATCCCCCTTATTTAGACTAAGCACCCTAGCCTGAGTTTCAACCTGCTCCCCTTCTATTTGAATATGGAATTCGACCATATTGTGGTCACTTGTTCCCAACGAGTCCCTAACTATGACATTTTTAATTAATCCTGCTTCATTACACAGGACCAGATCCAAGATTGCCTCCCCCCTTGTCGGTTCTGCGACATACTGTTCTAGGAACCCGTCTCTAATACATTCTATAAACTCTTCCTCTAGTCTACCCTGCCCAGTTTGGTTTGCCCAATTAATATGAAAATTGAAGTCCCCCATGATTACAGCAGTTCCCTTTTTACATGCGTCAACTATTTGCAGATTTATGTTCTGACTAACAGCGTCACAGCTATTTGGAGGTCTATAAATTACACCCACTAGTGTTTTTCCCCCCTTGTTATTCTCTATCTGTACCCAAGCTGTTTCACTATCCTGATCCTTCAACGCAATATCCTTCCTCTCTATTGCCGTTATTCCCTCCCTTATTAAAAGGGCCACCCCTCCTCCCTTTCTTTCCTGTCTATCTTTTCTAATTGTCGAGTACCCCTCTATATTTAACTCCCAGTCCTGATCCCCTTGCAGCCATGTCTCCGTAATGGCCACGATATCATAACTATATATACTTAATTGCACCGTTAATTCATTTATCTTATTTCGAATACTCCGTTCATTTAGATAAAGGACTTTCAGGTGATTTTTACTACCCTTCCTTTCCGTTTTTGCCCCTTTTACATCTAGAGCTTTATCTTCACACATTCTGGATCCTCCTGTCACATTTTGATTTTCCGCTTCCCCACTGATACCCTGCTCTATTTCCTCTACCCCTGCCGTTATTACCCCCCTTGATACCTCCCCCCCGCTACTTAGTTTAAAGACCTCTCTACTGCCCTAGTTATATGATTTGCCAGGACCCCAGTCCCAGCACCGTTCAGGTGAAGTCCGTCCTTACAGAACAGATCCCCCCTGTCCCAGTACTGGTGCCAGTGGCCCAAGAAACCAAACCCATTTTTCCCACACCAGTCTTTGAGCCACGCATTCAGCTTTTTAATTTTACGTACCCTCGCCGATTTGGCCCGTGGCTCAGGTAGCAATCCGGAGATCAGTACCCTCGAGGTTCTGCTTTTTAATTTATTCCCTAACTGCTCAAACTCCTTCAGCAGATCCTCCTTCCTCATCCTTCCTATGTCATTGGTCCCCACATGGACCACGACCACTGGATCCTCCCCCTCCCTCTGCAAATTTCTCTCCAGCACCGCCGAGATATCCTTAACCCTAGCACCGGGTAGGCAACACAGCCTTCGGGACATGTTCTGCTGGCCGCAGAGAACCTTATCTACCCCCCGAATAATACTATCCCCTATCACAACGGCATTTCTTCTAACTCCCCCCTCTTGAATGGCCCCCTGATCCACGGTGCTGCAGCCAGGTTGCTCATCCCTCCCACAGCCCCTGATCCCGTCCTCACATTGAGTAAGAGCCTCGGTCATGCTCGTCAGGGACAAGGGCTGTGGCTCCTGCCGCATCTCCTCCTGGTTCCCCCTACCTGCCTCGCTTATGGCCACACCTTCCTTTCCTTGCTCACTAACTACTGAATTAGTTAAACTGGTCGGTGTGACCATCCCCTGGCACAAAACATCCAGGTAATACTCCCCCTCCCTGATGTTCCGCAGCGTATGAAGTTGGGTCTCCAGCTCATCAATGCGGAGCTCGAGTTCCGCTAGCCTCAAACACTTACTGCAGCTGTAGGGATCATCTACATCAATGGTGTCGACAAATTCCCACATCTCACAGTATTGGCACATCTCCTGGCCGCCCATCTTGATAGCACAAAAACACTGTCGCTGATGGGCCCAACTGCAGAAGGACCTCTTTGCTCCTATACTCAACTCCTCTTGTTATGAAGGCCAACATGCCATTCGCTTTCTTCATTGCCTGCTGTACCTGCATGCTTACAATCAGTGACTGATGAACAAGGAAGCCCAGAACCCATTGTACTTCCCCTTTTCTCAACTTGACACCATTTAGATAGTAATCTGCCTGCCTGTTTTTGCCACAAAAGTTGATAAATTCACATTTATCCATTTAAACTGCATCAGCCATGCATCTGCCCACTCGCCCAACCTGTCCAAGTCACCCTACATCCTTATCGGAAAGTGGGCGGATGTGCAGGAGTGGGCGCCGTCTGTGTATGGCAGCCTGCCCGCAGTCCGTCTCTTCACCTTTCTTTTTTATTTTATTTTAATTCTTGTTAAAAAATGTTAGTTAGTTAAGTTGGTCTTTATGTAGGGGGGGAAACTTTAATTTTTAGTCCCCTACCTAGTCGGAGAGGCAGCATCCCTCTAAGCTGCTTCTTCGCCCCGTCCTCGCGGCCTACCATCGAGAATGGAGCGGCGTTTCCTGTCGGGACCGGCCGGGACACAGCTTCGGCGGCGGCGCAGCGCTGGAATACCAACAGGGAGCGGGCGATACCATACCGTGTCACCGTGCGGTAAGCTCCGGAGCGCTTTGGCCGCCGACTCCCAACATCGCGAAGCTGTGACTGCGGGCGTCCGGCCGTGGGCGGCGCTGGATTTGGAGCGCCGCGGAGCCTGGGATCGAGTTGTCGGGGTTGGAGCTCTAACCGGCGCGGCCTGAGGACTACGAGTGCCCCGGTCTCTGGGGAGGAGGCAGCCGCTCCAGACTTTCCAAGCCGCTTGAGGACTGTTTCACCCAACGCCGAATGTTCCATCTTCACGGCAAGAGGGCCCTGAAAATTATCGGACTGGCTGCAAGGCCAAAAATGGGCCCCGACCTCGGGTGTTTCAGAGGAAGAGGACTTAACTTTCTGGTGCCTTTCCCCACAGTGGAAATTATTGATTCTGCTGTGGGGGGACGTTTGTGTTGAACTTTATAATGTAATGTATTGTCTTTTTTTTACTTTTTCTTTTATGTAAAGCACCTTGAATTGCTGTTTGCACGAATGGTGCTATATAAATAAATTTACCTTACCTTACCTTATAGCATCCTCTTCACAGTTCACACTTCCACCCAGCTTTGTGTCATCTGCAAATTTGCTAATGTTACTTTTAATCCCTTCATCTAGATCATTGATGTATATTATAAATAGCTGCGGTCCCAGCACCGAGACTTGCGGTACCCCACTAGTCACTGCCTGCCATTCTGAAAGGGACCCGTTAATCCCTACTCTTTGTCCCTGTTTGCCAACCAATTTTCTCCCCATGTCAGCACTCTACCCCCAATACCATGTGCTCTAATTTTGCCCACTAATCTCCCATGCGGGACCTTATCAAATGCTTTCTGAAAGTCCAGGTACACTACATCCAGTGGCTCTCCCTTGTCCATTTTCCTAGTTACAACCTCAACAAATTCCAGAAGATTAATCATGCATGATTTCCCCTTCGTGAATCCATGCTGACTCGGACCGATCCTGCTAGCTATCCAAATGTGCTGCTATTTCATCTTTTATAATTTACCCCAGCATCTTCCCCACCACCGATGTCAGGCTAACTGGTCTATAAATCCGTTTTCTCTCTCCCTCCTTTCTTAAAAAGTGGGATAACATTAGCGACCCTCCAATCCACAGTAGGCCGACCAAAACTCACATGGAGGTGAACATTCCTAGCAAGCCTATCGAGGGTGGAAGACGTCGCAATTAACTGAACAGAATGGCGAAAGCTTGCTGTCCAATGCACACAACAGTGTGGGAGGAACTAAGTCTAACTAAGTAAGTAATCCACAGGAACTGATCCTGAATCTATAGAACATTGGAAAATGATCACCAATGCGTCCACGATTTGCAGAGCCACCTCCTTAAGTACCCTGGGATGCAGACCATCAGGCACTGGGGATTTATCAGTCTTCAGTCCCAACAGTCTATCCAACACCATTTCCTTCAGTGCATTTCCTTCAGTTCCTCCGTCACCGTAGATCCTCTGGCCACTAGTCCAACAGGAAGATTGTTTGTGTCCTCCTTGGTGAAGACGGATTCAAAGTACCTGTTCAACTCGTCGGCCATTTCCTTGTTCTCCATAATAAATTCACCTTTTTCAGTCTTCAACGGTCCAACTTCACTTACCTAAAGAAGCTTTTACTATCCTCCTTTATATTCTTGGCTACCTTCGTACCTCATCTTTTCTCCCCGTATTGCACTTTTAGTTATCTTCTGTTGATCTTTAAAAGTTACTCAATCCTCTGACTTCCCGCTCATCTTTGCTATGTTATACTTCTCTTTTATTTTCATACTGTCCCTGACTTCCCTTGTCAGCCACGGTCGCCCCTTACTCCCCTTGAAATCTTTCTTCCACTTTGGAATGAACTGATCCTGCACCTTCTGTATTTATTCCCATAAATACCTGCCATTGTTGTTCCACTGTCATCCCTGCTCGGGTATCTTTCCAGTCAACTTTGGCCAGCTCCTCCCTCATGGCTCCATAGTCCCCTTTGTTCAACTGTAATACTGACACCTTCAATTTACCCTTCTCCCTCTCAAATTGTAGTTTAAAAGTTTTCGTGCGGCATCACTCTGGCAATGGGGGAGCCCCAGGACAGAATAGTAATTATGGGAATTGGAAGAGTAGTTAAAATGGTTACCAACCGGGAGGTAGGCCTTGTACACTTGCTCTCGCCTATGTTAGGGACGCCACTTTGGGAGCACAAAATGCAGTAGATGAAGCTAGAGATGCTTGTGAAGCCTGCCTCACCTGGAAAGGCTACTGGCTTCCCTGGATTAATGCGAGGAAGGGTAGCATACAACACAATGGGATAAACAATGAATTCATTTTAGGTAACATTTCCCCCCACCCATGCCTTCAAACATTTCCCCCCACCCATGCCTTTCCGTGGATGGAATCTTTATCTTCCTTTCCCCCTATATTTCTTCCTGTGGGTTCTTATTTCACACCATTTCTCTCCGTATCTCACAATTATTTGTCTTTTCAACTCTGGCTTTAGTCCAACCATCTGTCGATCAAAAAACACCTTGCCCATGTCCACCTATCAATTGTTAGGCTTTGTCCCGCCCCACCTCTCTTCTAGCTTTCTCTTCCCTACTACAATCAAACTGAAGGGTCCCGATCCAAAACATCAACTATCCATGTTCTAGATGCTGCCTGACCCACTGTGGCACACCAGCGTTAATTACTGCTGAATCTCTCCATCCTTAATCACCTCAAAATGATGAAAGATATCCTTGACATTACCATTAATCAGCACCTACTTTCATTAACATTATCAATGGCTCTTTACATGTCACCAAAACCATTCAGCTCCAAATATGGACCAAGGAGTTGAATTCCAGGAACGAGGGTGAATTACTGACATTGACATCCAAGCAGCATTAGAAGAACAGTGTCATAAAGGAGCCCTGGTAAAACTTCAGTCACATGGTTATCACTTAGGAAGCATAGTTGAAGCCATACCTCTGACAAGGAAGATGGTCGTAGTTCTTGGGAATCAATCAATCATCCCAGTCTCAAGATGTCATTGCAGGAGTGGCTCAGGGCGGTGTTCAGGGCTCAACCATCTCAACGATTAACCTCCTTTTATAATGGGGTCGCAAATTGGGATGTTCACTGATGTTCAATTCCATATATCATTTGATAGCTAATGAAGCTGCCCATATATGCACGCAGTAATATCTACATCTGGAGTATTGTGTACAGTTTTGGTCTCCTAATTTGAGGAAGGACATCCTTGTGATTGAGGCAGTGCAGCGTAGGTTCACGAGATTGATCCCTGGGATGGCGGGACTGTCATATGAGGAAAGATTGAAAAGACGAGGCTTGTATTCACTGGAGTTTAGAAGGATGAGGGGGTAATCTTATAGAAACATATAAAATTATAAAAGGACTGGACAAGCTAGATGCAGGAAAAATGTTCCCAATGTTGCGCGAGTCCAGAACCAGGGTCCACAGTGGTAGAATAAAGGGGAGGTCATTTAAGACGGAGGTGAGAAAAAGCTTTTTCACCCAGAGAGTTGTGAATTTATGGAATTCCCTGCCACCGAGGGCAGTGGAGGCCAAATCACTGGATGGATTTAAGAGAGTTAGAGAGAGCTCTAGGGGCTAGTGGAGTCAAGGGATATGGGGAGAAGGCAGGCACGGGTTATTGATACGGGGCGATCAGCCATGATCACAATGAATGGCGGTGCTGGCTCGAAGGGCCGAATGGCCTCCTCCTGCACCTATTTTCTATGTCTATATTTCAAGGCTGGTAAGTGGCAAGTAACATTCAAGTTACAAAAGTACCAGAGCAATCTTAATAAAAAAGTCTAACCGCTTGTAATGCCACTGAAATTCTATGCCATCCACCATTTTATGGGGTGGCAGGGGTCATCATTGAATAGACATACCTGGACCAGCCATATAAATGCTCTTGTTATAACAACAAGGTTGAGGTCATGCATCCTTCAACAAATACTTAATCTCCTGACATCTTGATGATTTCCACCATCCAAGGCATTATAATGGATTATAATGGAATAAACTTAATTGAGTGCAGGTCCAACAACACCCAAAAGCCTGGCACCATTCAAGCCAAAGCAGCCAGCTGGTACATACATTGTCGTCATCACTAGGACACAATGTATACCATTTACAAAATGGCACTATATAGTCACTCATCTAGGCTACTCTAACAGAAAGTTCCAAACCACTAATACCAAGAACAAGGAATTCAGATGCAGGAAGGGCCTGTCCCACGAGCATGCGACTGCATGCGGCAAGCGCGACCTAACGTGGTTGCTTGAGCCGTACGGCCTCGCGGGGCCAGTCTCACTTCGATCGCCGGAGTTGTGTGGAGCTGGTCCCGACATCGCGCGGGGCTCCGAAAAACTGACACTGTTCAAAAATTCCGCACGGCAAAAATTCTGCCCGCAGTCGCATTGAGGCCGTACACACCGTCTCGACGCCGTACTCGACCTCCGCGCGGCCCCCGCTTCCGGTTTGGTCGCGCTTGCCGCAGGCAGTCGCATGCTGATGGGACAGGCTCTTGAGGATACACCTTGTTCCACTTAAAGTTGACAACAACTTGATGGAAATTCTTTCAGCACCTGTAGTCCCTATACAATAGCACAGTGACAGTATTCACAAAGGGATGCAATGGTTAAATAAGGTGACACTCCTGCACCTTCACAAAGGCAAACGGGAATGTGTTTACCAGTAATGCCAGAATTCCAGAAACACCGAAAAGGCTTTAAGAAATGTTAAAACTTATAAAAATTGTAACATTTAAGTAAACTTGAATCAATTACATTTTATTAATTCAAATTTCCCTTCGAACTCTTCATTAACTGAAATGAAGCAAGTTATTGAGTCTTATACCTAATCGGTTCAGTGAAACTGTTGGGAAAATGCAGAAATTTGAAATTTTGTTGCTAGATTCCCAGAAGTCTAACATTAGAGTATATTTGGAATTATAGAAGTAGCATCCTTTTTCCACTCGCTGACATGCTCTGCTAAGTCATTTAGATCGTCATTCTGGCCTGCCCTGCAATATAGGGCAGATCACTGGTCCAAGTTTTGGCCTACCCTAACAATGTTCATTTTTCTTTCACTCTTCTCACACATTGCGCCCTTTCTATGAAGCTCTTTTTTTCCTCTCTTGAAATGATTCCTTCAAAAATGTTAGGTAGACAAAATTGCTGGAGAAATTCAACGGGTGAGGCAGCATCCATGGAGAGAAGGAATAGGCGACGTTTCGGGTTGAGGGGGGCGAGAAAAAGAAAGGAAGTGGCGGAGACAGTAGGCTTGTGGGAGAGCTGGGGAAGGAGGGAGAAAGCAAGTACTATCTGAAATTGGAGAAGTCAATGTTCATACCGCTGGGGTGTAAATGTTGATCATCAACTTATCTTCACCGCCCTTTAACCAGGAAGTACGTATCTCTTGTTATCAGCCTAGATCCCAGAATTTTGAGACTGAATCTCTCTCCCTCAACATAGAAAGAGACCCATTGAGTCTATACAGGTTTTCAAAGCAATTCTATTTCTTCCACTATATTTTGACATATCTGAATTTTGTGCAACTCAATGTAACTGATTGGAACATTTTTATACATCTTGAACTTCAACATGAGACATCTGGTTCAATGTTCTATAGCACCTCTGCGAATCAGATTGAGATGCATCTTGTGAAGTTATGATATCATCATACGTGGCAAACCCAATTAGTTCCTCAAGTTCAAGAAACTTTATGCCCCTATAATTGGTTTTCAAAAGTTGAACTAGGGATGAGAGGGGAAGTAGGGGTATGGAGAGGGAAAGGAACTGGTGGTTGAAATTAGTTTAACCAACGTACCTTTGTTGTAACCCCAGTATTTTTAAACAAATGAACACACATTCCTCGGAAAATGACAATTGATAATTTGCCAACAAAATCTACAATTAAAAAAAAGCAAGTATCCTGGAGAAGACTTGTGGAATTTTTATTTATGTACAGTATATATTTTAATGTAATACCTTATGCTATCATTGCAGTAAAACTGTAAAATATTTATGCAAATTATCTTCTGACTATATTTGCACAATGCAATTTACACCATTTTCATTTTTCATTCACATTCCCCAATCTTTAGAGTTCTATATAACTAATTGAAGTCATAATTAAACAGATAATTTAGTGTCTTTAAAATATAGCCAGCACCCTACTAGGATATTATTTTCCTTGTTCAGCAATCTTCTCCAGTCTCCCTCTCTTTTGAAGGGAAAGACGCCAGAGGAGAGCACCAAATTATTTGTCTAACCTTTTGAAATATTCGGACTAATATTCATATGGGATGCCAAGCAAGGTCAGAGTGTTGTTCAAACCTAAAGCATCACTTGTGTCCTGCACACTGAGTCAACAATTGCATATGTAACAGATATGCCACTGTGAAACACTTTGGCACATTTTTATACTTTAAAGGCACAATATAATTACATTTTTTTTAAATATCAACTTGCTCAATCCAAAGTATTTCGCCTTGTTTAGAATCCTATTTAGATACCAAATGTTGTTTCCCCCAAAAAATCAGAGTCGTGCAACTCATTAAAAAAAAAAGAGGAAAAATTAAACTGCACTTCGATTACTTCTTTAATGTCATGTTTATGATAATCTCATCAAATATGCATAAGATAAAATAATAAATAAACACTGAAAGCATACAGTAATAACAGACTTTACATTTTAGTGCTTGACTCAACTTTAACACCTCACTCTCTACAATTCATATTCAACCATAGATCTATATTTCTTAAAAAAATTTCAGAATTACCACTTGAAAGAAAAACTGTAGATTATATGAAAATGTACCTTGCACAATACTCTGAAACATGTGAATATATAATAATGGAGTCTATATGAGTAAGATTGAACAGAAACGTTGACATACAGGGTAATTTAAAGCTAGAATTTTAGAAGAATATTTAAGTATTCAGTTAAATGCAAAGATTACCCATTAACTAAGGCAAACCATTTTCAAAAGATTCAAATCTTTTGGTTGTTATGAAATTGATTTTTACAGGAGGTCTAATTATTCGTGTCAATACTGTAGGCTTTAAAAATCACATGTTTTCAACAACTTAAGAGTTACATGCCACTTATCTTTCTTGGGGCACATCTGTTTAACACAACTGTGGATAAGACAGATTTAAAAATTCTGCTGCGGTGAAAAAACTAAGCAGAATTTTACTAAAAACAATGCGAAACAGAAGTTACGAAGAAACGATTATATTTTAACATCTGATACAAATTTACTCCTCTCTTGCAGTTATGTTTAGTCAGCTAGACTAACAGCAGTGAAAATATAGTTATCTTAAACCATACCAGAATTTGCAAACCATATTAAATATTTGAGACTGGTTTCAGGGAGACAGTAATGTGGTTCAGCACTGAAGTGTGAAAATACACGAAAAAACATCTTGAGACGAGTGGATAGACTGTTTCAAGATGAACCTAGCTTGTATAAACGTGAACACATGAACTTTAACCCTCGTTGATGTGTGCTTTTAAATGTTATTTTCAAATTACAATGTGGTTTGCCACTGAGAAATGTTTTTTGATTGTACCGATTGTAGATTTCAAATTTCTGCATGTCTACAACTGACCTAGCGTTGGTGAATTTCAGGGATGGTTTTATACAACATGAACAAAAGTGTGCAAACTGCAATGTCAACTCTAGAATTTATACAAATGATTCACCAATTATTTAATATTGGCAAGAAGCTGCTGCATCAAGAGTCTTACGGTACTGAGCAATATCCACCACAAGAACTTCCACTGGCATTAGGCGAGTCCGATAGCCGTAGTTTACTATTTTGACTTTCACTTTCCCATAAGCCAGGTGTCTGAATAATCTTTTCAACAAGTTCTTCAAATGCACACTGTACACCATCACGCGTCTTTGCACTTGATTCTGCAAAGTAAATGTTTTAACTGTTTAAAGCAGACCGAGTTTGCACTAAAATTAAAAAAAATAAGACTGAGGAAACATGACAACATCTAAATCGATCATTTCTCATCTATTCATCATGCATCACATTCGTTTCAGATGTGCATTGGTAACTACCTACTTTAAAAAAATAGAAATGCATGGATGAAACAGCCAAATACAAAAGTGTCCAAAAGGACCATTTGTTTTCACTTTATTTTCAGCATTTGCCAATTTCTTTTTCTAGTAGATACCAAATGTTTTTGTAAAAATAAACAGAAAAATTTAAAATAACCTTGACTGAAAGGACAACCTACCTATGAATAACATGGAATGTTTCCTGGCAAACTTCAATCCTTCATTCCGGTCCACTTCACGATTGTCCTTCAACAAAAAAGTTTTTATGTTAATCACCTAAAATACCATCTTTATAAAATTCTAAATAGGGAAAAAATATCCACTGGGTTGGAAAAGAAACAGTAGGGTTGGATTGCGGGTGAGAAAAGTGGGAAACGATTCTCATAGAAAAGTACAGCACAGGAAGGGGCCCTGTAGCCTACAATGACTGTACTGACATAATGCCAAGATAAACTAATATCGTATGATAATAGGACAGGGTTCTTGTTCACTGCGTTATCTTGATCCATATCCCTCCATTTGCTGCATATCCATGTGCCTATCTAAAAGCCTCTTAAACGCTACCTGCCTCTGCCGCCACCCCTGGCAGCATTTCCAGGCACCTACCACCATTTGTGTAAAAAAATGTGCTCCACCCATCTGCTTTAAACATTGCCGCTCTAACCTTAAAACCTTGCCATCAAGTCTTTGACATTTATAACTTGGGTAAATAGTTTTGACTGTCTACCATATGCCTTCTTTACCACTCCATTGTCTACCATTATGCCTATCATAATTTTATATACTTCTATCAGGTCTCCCCTCAACCTCTGGCATTCCAGAGAAAATAATCCGTTTGTCCTCTTCTTATTGCTAATAACCCCTAATCCAGGCAATATTCTGGTGAACCTCTTCTGCACCCTCCCCAAATCCATCCTGTAACGGGTCGACCAGAACTGCATGCTATACTCAAAATGCAGCCTGACCAAAGTGTTATAGACCAAAGTGCATCATGACTTTTTGACTCTTATATTCAATGTCTGATCAATGTAGATGAGTTTACCATATGCCTTCTTTACCACTCCATCTACTTCTGTTGCCACATTCAGGGAGCTATGGACCTGGACCCCAAAACCGCTCTGCACATCTTCTTTTAACTTTGTTGCATTACATTAAAAGCATCATGATTCATCTTTTTGTAAAATTAATTCAATGTTGTTAACAACAGTTTGTGTCGCTTAATTAACATAGATAAAATATCCAAAGAGAATGAAGAGGCTAGGTTGGTTTTCCCTGGAGTGCAGGAGGTCGAGAGGGGACATGAATAATGTATTAAAAATTATGAGGGCTACAGATAGTAGGTATGTTGGAAAGCCTACCTGAACATCGCTGAAAATCTGTCCCAGCCCGTGTGCGCGATTTTGGCGCCGTTTAGAGGGGGACGGGTTTAAAACCCGATTTTCCCTAGGCTGTTCAAATCGATGTTTTTCAGCCTAGTTAATTATTAACGAAAAATCGCTGGAAGATTCCGTAGCTGGAGCTATTTTTAGTTTTAAGGGCTTTCTTTACTTGTTATAGTAGGTTAAAAATTAACCTCTAAATCCGCGACCACCGACAACAGGTCGGATCTCATACAGGGGAAAACGGAAGGTAGGCTGTTTATTTTTACGTTAAAAAGGGCTTCTTAAGATCCCTTTATACAAATTTTAATGTTGCGAGTAGCTAATTTGGGTCCCATTATATCCCGCAGTATTTTACTGGGCATTTGAGGGCACAAATCTACCGCAATGTGAACGTTCTAAACCAGCGCGTTCACAGGATCCCACTAGAAATCTGATTTAAATGGCCATTAATTTACAGCAATTGAACACTAAATTCCTTCCATTTGGCCTATAAATTAATGTAAATGAGATTTAAAAATCATGTTTTATTGTGAATTATTTGTGAATATTATTTGGACACTTAGGCTATTTAAAAATGTTAATCATTTATTAAGAAATGGATAGATGTTTAGATCTAGTAATTGAAGTTTGAAATTAGCTACAATTGGGTAACTAACTAATTATATGCTTTAATTTCAGGTCATCCAAGTAAGATTATTTTATATTTGTTTCAGAATGCTTCAATCTATGATAACTGAAAATTTCATTCAGTTCTCTTAATTTTTAAGAAAGTTATGTGCTTTTGACTGTCCACGATCACAGCTTTTTTGTTATGTCCATAGAAAATCAATAGGGAACAAGATGCTAATTTCCGAGTATGAAAATGGCCATAACTTTTTAAATACTTGAGATATGAAAGTGAATTAGGTGTCAAATTAAACTTCTTTTTATGCTTTATCTGATGGGATAAATTGCAGACATGATTTTTAAAATCTCAAAATGTTGTAACATTGCTAGATAGGGTAAACTTAAGGAAACACCCTATGTCAGCGGTAGACATAAGAGTTGATCATTTAATTGTCTAATGGAACAATGAAATTCGTAATAAAAAGGAACTGCAGATGCTGGTTTATACCACAGATAGACACAAAATGCTGAAGTAATTCAGCGGGTCAGGCAGCATCTCTGGAGAAAATGGATAGGTGACATTTCGGGTTGGGACCCTTCTTCAGTAGTGGGGAGCTGGGGGTGGGGAGGGAAGACTGGAAAAGAAAAAAGACCAGGGCAATATCGGTGCCAATCGAACTGCGAGGTGCAGTTCAACCAATTTGTCAATGGAGGAGGCCCAGGATACAAAGGTCAGTATGGGAATGGGAATTAAAGTGGTTATCAACTGGGAGATCAGTAGGCCTTGGAAGACCGAGAGTAACTATTGAGTGAAACCGTTGCCCAGTCTACGCTTTGTCTCGTTAATGTACAGAAGCTCACATCGGGAACACCAAATGCAGGTTAAAGGCCCAATGGAAGCATGCACAGAATGCATTGAGCTCATTTGGAAGTGATGCCTCGCTATCACTTGAGCTACCACTTGGGTTTTGCCTTGTAGGAGATGATGGCGTGCATACCCAGCTACAGCTGTAGAGTGTTAGACACATCCTCCAATTTACAGGCCAAAGTTCCTTTTAGCCTTTTTGATGGCCTCATTGAGGGACCTGGACTTCTTGAAATAATCTGCGTCACAAGATTTCAATGACCGAGATCTGGAGGGAATAGGGACAGCACTTCACTGTCAGGTGTTCCAGCTGTGGGGAGCAGTAGTTGGACAGGACCACTACATCTGAGTGGACAGCTTCGCCTTTCTCTTTTCAGATTCCTCTGTTCGGTCCATGGAGAAACCACCGGGCTAGAGGGCTGTGTATGGGGAGCTCAAGAGGAGCCATGTCTCTGTGAAACCGAGGGCACAGCATTCCTTTATCTCCCTTTGATAAAGCAGCCTTGCTCTTAAGTCCCCAACCTTATTTGTTAGAGACTGTACATTGGCCAGTAGGATGGTAGGGAAGTGGATTCATCGTCCCCTTCAATCTTACTTGCAAGCTACATTTCCAAGCACAATAGAGGCTTCCCCAGCATTTCCAGGCACTATATTTCTTTTAAGTGCAATCCTCCGTGAGATCAGAGATTCCCCTGCCATTGGGAAATCTCTTACAATCAGTAACTCCGTTGCCGTTGGGAGATCGTGATCGAGCTAATCCATAGACATGGACTAGTAACTTGGCAGTTACAGCAATGATTTGCGCTGTTTCTTTCATCCAGATCAGTTCAGAACCTCTATATATTTGATCCGATCCTGCTGTGCTGCTTGCAAAATGTCATCACAGTACGCCGCTATTTTTTCCCCAAGTGACCTCCCCACCATCGAAGGGATCTATTGCAGTCGCTGCCTCAAAAAGGCTGCCAACATCATCAAAGACCCACACCATCCGGGTCACACACTCATTTCACCGTTGCAATCGGGAAGAAGGTACAGGAGCCTGAAATCTGTAACATCCACGTTCAGGAACAGCGTCTTCCCTACAGCCATCAGGCTATTAAACATGACATCAAATAAGCTCTGAACAATAACAGTCTATTATTATTATTGTACTATATCTGTTTATTTGTTGTGTATATATGGTCTATGGTCTATAGACACATTGAACTTTTATCTTCAATTTTGTATTATGTTTACATATTCTGTTATGCTGCAGCAAGTAAGAATTTCATTGTCCTATCTGGGACACACGACAATAAAACTCTCTTCACTCTTGAGATTTAGAGTAAGGGATTCAGACAGGTTCTAAGTTTTGCCTGTTCCCAAATTTAAACCAATGGCAATTTAAATGTACCATTGGTCCCATTTTATAGACCCTCTTGATATGTAACACCAAACATACATCTTGTATCAACCTTATCCAATCCTTTTTATAAGTTCAAACAGTAATGAATTGTTCCATTATCAGATAATTAAAACTGGCGATGCTGGAAATCTGACAAAGGATCCTCAACCTGAAACTTTCACTGAGTTTCTACTTATGATGATGCGGACTGACCTGCTCAGTTTTTCTAACATTTACTGTTTTTGCTTCATTATCTGGAATATTCTAATGAAAACTGTCTAATTGTTTAATCTTTGTAATTAACCATATAACCATATAACAATTACAGCACGGAAACAGGCCATCTCGACCCTTCTAGTCCGTGCCGAACACATAATCTCCCCTAGTCCCATATACCTGCGCTCAGACCATAACCCTCCATTCCTTTCCCATCCATATAACTATCCAATTTATTTTTAAATGATAAAAACGAACCTGCCTCCACCACCTTCACTGGAAGCTCATTCCACACAGCTACCACTCTCTGAGTAAAGAAGTTCCCCCTCATGTTACCCCTAAACTTCAGTCCCTTAATTCTCAAGTCATGTCCCCTTGTTTGAATCTTCCCTACTCTCAGTGGGAAAAGCTTTTCCACGTCAACTCTGTCTATCCCTCTCATCATTTTAAAAACCTCTATCAAGTCCCCCCTTAACCTTCTGCGCTCCAAAGAATAAAGCCCTAACTTGTTCAACCTTTCTCTGTAACTTAGTTGCTGAAATTCAACATTCTCGTTGAGTCAGAGATACACCATGGAAAATATCTGAAGAAGGGTTTCGGCCCAAAACATTGCCTATTTCCTTCGTTCCACAGATGCTGCTGCACCCGCTGAGTTTCTCCAGCATTATTGTGTACCATGGAAAATATCTACAGTGGCTTGCAAAAGTTTTCATACCCCTTGAACTTTTCCACATTTTGTCACATTACAACCACAAACGTAAATGTATTTTATTGGGATTTTATGTGATAGACCAACACAAAGTGGCGCATAATTGTGAAGTGGAAGGAAAATGATACATGGTTTTCAAATTTTTTTACAAATAAAAAACTGAAAAGTGTGGCGTGCAGAGGTATTCAGCCCCCTTTACTCTGATACCCCTAAATAAAATCCAGTGCAACCAATTGCCTTCAGAAGTCACCTTATTAGTAAATAGAGTCCACTTGTGTGTAATCTAATCTCAGTATAAATACAGCTGTTCTGTGAAGGCATCGAGGTTTGTTAGAGAACATTAGTGAACAAACAGCATCATGAAGCCCAAGGAACAAACCAGACAGGTCAGGGATAAAGTTGTGGAGAAGTTTAAAGCAGGGTTAGGTTATAAAAAAATATCCCAAGCTTTGAACATCTCACGGAGCACTGTTCAATCCATCATCCGAAAATGGAAAGAGTATGGCACAACTGCAAACCTACCAAGACATGGCCGTCCACCTAAACTGACAGGCCGGGCAAGGAGAGCATTGATCAGAGAAGCAGCCAAGAGGCCTATGGTAACTCTGGAGGAGCTGCAGAGATCCGCAGCTCAGGTGGGAGAATCTGTCCACAGGACAACTATTAGTCGTGCACTCCACAAATCGGGCCTTTATGGAAGAGTGGCAAGAAGAAAGCCATTGTTGGAAAAAAAGCCATAAGAAGTCTCATTTGCAGTTTGCCACAAGCCATGTGGGGGACACAGCAAACATGTGGAGGAAGGTGCTCTGGTCAGATTAGACCAAAATTGAAGTTTTTGGCTTAAATGCAAAACGCTATGTGTGGTGGAAAACTAACACTGCACATCACCCTGAACACACCACCCCACTGTGAAACATGGTGGTGGCAGCATCATGCTGTGGGGATGCTTTTCTTCAGCAGGGACAGGGAAGCTGGTCAGAGTTGATGGGAAGATGGATGGAGCCAAATACAGGGCAATCTTGGAAGAAAACCTGTTAAAGAGTCTGCAAAAGACTTGAGACTGGGGCGGAGGTTCACCTTCCAGCAGGACAACGACCCTAAACATACAGCCAGAGCTACAATGGAATGGTTTGGATCAAAGCATATTCATGTGTTAGAATGGCCCAGTCAAAGTCCAGACCTAAATCCAATTGAGAGTCTCTGGCAAGACTTGAAAATTGCTGTTCACAGACGCTCTCCATCCAATCTGACTGAGCTTGAGCTATTTTGCAAAGAAGAATGGGCAAAAATCTCAGTCTCTAGATGTGCAAAGCTGGTAGAGACATACCCCAAAAGACTTGCAGCTGTAATTGCAGCTGTAATTGCAGCGAAAGGTGGTTCTACAAAGTATTGACTCAGGGGGGCTGAATACTTTTGCACGCCACACTTTTCAGTTTTTTATTTGTAAAAAAATTTGAAAACCATGTATCATTTTCCTTCCACTTCACAATTATGCATCACTTTGTGTTGGTCTATCACATAAAATCCCAATAAAATACATCTACGTTTGTGGTTGTAACGTGACAAAATGTGGAAAAGTTCAAGGGGTATGAAAACGTTTGCAAGCCACTGTATCTGACTTACCATGTCCACAATAACCTTCAAATAACCATTTGCACTAAACCTGTCCTAATCCATTTTATTCAAGTCAAGTCAAGTCACATTTATTTGTATAGCACATTTAAAAAAACAACTCTCATTGGCCAAAGTGCTTTACATTTGTTATAAGAATAGTATAAACAAACAAACTACATACATATATACATATAGCCCTCGATCAGAGGACGTCAAGAAAGGCTTGGGAGTATAGATAAGATTTTAGTCTCGACTTAAAGTAGTCGATGGAGGGGGCAGTTCTGATGGGAAGGGGGATGCTGTTCCACAGTCTAGGAGCTGCAACCGCAAAGGCGTGGTCGCCCCTAAGCTTATGCCTAGACCACGGGATATTCAGCAGCCCCAAGTCGGCCGATCTGAGGGACCTGGAGGTGGAGTGGTGGGTGAGAAGACTTTTAATGTAGGAGGGGGCAAGCCCAATGAGGGCTTTGTAGACATAGAGGAGAGTCTTGAAATGTATACGGAACCGCACAGGGAGCCAGTGGAGAGAGGCCAGGATCGGGGTGATGTGATCCCTTATTCGGGTGCCCGTCAGGAGTCTCGCTGCGGCGTTTTGGACCAGTTGCAGGCGGGACAAGGAAGATTGGCTGATGCCAGTGTAAAGAGTTGCAGTAATCTAGGCGGGAGGAGATAAATGTGTGGATGATCTTTTCGAGGTCATCAAAGTGGAGGAATTGTTTTATTTTAGCTATCGTCCGAAGCTGAAAGAAGCTAGCTTTTACCGCGGCATTGACTTGTTAGTCAAATTTCAGTGCTCAGTCAAATATCACGCCGAGGTTTTTGACGTGAGGTTTGAGTAGTGGGGTAAGGCTTCCAAGACTGCCTGCTATCATTTTGATTGAGTCCGAGGGGCCGGACTCAATCAAAATCCCCACATTCCCATTACCTCTCCCAAGATTTGCTCAGTTATCTACACACCTGTGGCAATTTACAGTGTCCAACTATCCAACCAATCTGCAGGTTTTGGGGGATTGGGAAGAAATCAGAGCAAGCAGAGGAAGCCCACATGGTCATATAGAGAACTTACAAACTCAGTACTGAAGGTCAGGATTTAACTTGGGTCATGGGAGCTGCAAGGAAGCAGCTCAGCTAGCTGCACCACCCTTGTCTATCTCAACATCCGGAGTCTGAAGTTCAGTTTGTCATATCGTACTAAAGAACAATCTAAAAAAATCATTTCTAGAACTGCAGAACTTTAATCTTAGATTTTTAACTTGCCTTTCCAATATCTCCCCATGATACACTGAATACTATTTTATATTATAGGTAAGATATTTCTCAGTCTGACGAAGGATCTTGACCCGAAATGTCACTCGTTCCTTCTATCCAGAGATGCTGCCTGTACCACTGAGTTACTCCAGCATTTTATGTCTATCTTCGGTTTAAACCAGCATTTGCAGTTCCTTCCTACACAAGATACTTCTAGATCTGGCCATAACAGCAAAGATTTAGTTCACTCATTTCTCAACCTTCCCCTTGAGATTCAGGATCAATGTACAAACTAGTGCAAATCAGAGATTCAGAACAGTCAGCACTCTCCTTTCTCCCCTGAACACATCTGGCTAAATTTGATAGCCAGTTTTCTGGATTTATCTTGTTTTCTAGATTTTAAATTAAAATGTGCAACATAAGTCAGGGTAAAGGAGCTGTCCCACTGTCCTTTGGCTTTTGGCAGAAAGTACATTTTCAGAAATAATAATTTGCACTTTCAACCCTTAGATATTACTTCAGTTCATCTATAATGAAATATAATGCTGCTACATTTTATAATCTGATTATTTATGCATACAATATTTTAATACTTTTAAATACTACCCACCCTTGGATAGATATTTTAACCCATAGTTCTAGCCCTCTTTCCTTGTTCATTATCTTTCCACCATGACTTTCAAATCTTACCTGACAACTTAAAGCTTGCCTAACAACTTACGCACCTGGGTCAGACCGAGTACTTCCACACAGCAAAGGAGGAAAAGATTAATATGGATACCAATTTCTTATGACAAAGTCAGAATGGAATTATTTTCCAATAAGGCAAGCTGAAACCACAAGCATCCAAAGCATTAACACACTCCAGGAAATGTCTTGGAAGTGAAAACTGTCCAATTGTTTAATCACTGCTGTGTAGATAACTGGGCAAATCTTGGAAGAGTTAATGGGAATGTGGGGAGAATAAAATGAGTTAGGGCAGGTTTAGAGCAAGTGAATTAACAAAATGCAACAACAACACAATAAGAGATCATCCACCTGAAATCATAACTGTACCTGCTGCTAAACAAACACTATCTGACTTCTGTTGAGTATTTCCAGCATTTTCATTGCAATATTCGATTACTCCACAACTTTTTCCTTCTCATCCAAAATCCACTTGTTTAAGTTTTCACCAGTACATTCTTTAAATTTTTGAAAATATACTCATCAACAAGCATGAATATTTGTCGGGTTTTTAGAACAAATTAAATTTATGATTTGAAAGGCATTTTCAATTTATAGAGATTTGGGAATTCAGGTAACAATGAAGTTTATTTATTTCATTACGACTGAATGGCCAATAAATGAAGTTATGGTTGATCTTTACTCTAACCTCATTTACCAATCTTTTCTCAATATCCCATTAAATTTTTGGTTTTCAAAAAGAGTTACAAAACTCAAAATTTAAATAAATTACAATCATACTAACCATATCACCATATAACAATTACAGCACGGAAACAGGCCATCTCGACCCTTCTAGTCCGTGCCGAACACGTATTCTCCCCTAGTCCCATATACTTGCGCTCAGACCATAACCCTCCATTCCTTTCCCGTTCATATAACTATCCAATTTATTTTTAAATGATAAAAACAAACCTGCCTCCACCACCTTCACTGGAAGCTCATTCCACACAGCCACCACTCTCTGAGTAAAGAAGTTCCCCCTCATGTTACCCCTAAACTTCAGTCCCTTAATTCTCAAGTCATGTCCCCTTGTTTGAATCTTCCCCACTCTCAGTGGGAAAAGCTTATCCACGTCAACTCTGTCTATCCCTCTCATCATTTTAAATACCTCTATCAAGTCCCCCCTTAACCTTCTGCGCTCCAAAGAATAAAGCCCTAACTTGTTCAACCTTTCTCTGTAACTTAGTTGCTGAAACCCAGGCAACATTCTAGTAAATCTCCTCTGTACTCTCTCTATTTTGTTGACATCCTTCCTATAATTAGGCGACCAAAATTGTACACCATACTCCAGAATTGGCCTCACCAATGCCTTGTACAATTTTAACATTACATCCCAACTTCTATACTCAATGCTCTGATTTATAAAGGCCAGCACACCAAAAGCTTTCTATACCACCCTATCTACATGAGATTCTACTTTCAGGGAACTGTGCACAGTTATTCCCAGATCCCTCTGTTCACCTGCATTCTTCAATTCCCTACCATTTACCATGTACGTCCTATTTTGATTTGTCCTGCCAAGATGTAGCACCTCACACTTATCAGCATTAAACTCCATCTGCCATCTTTCAGCCCACTCTTCCAACTGGCATAAATCTCTCTGTAGACTTTGAAAATCTACTTCATTATCCACAACCCCACCTATCTTAGTATCATCTGCATACTTACTAATCCAATTTACCACACCATCATCCAGATCATTGATGTACATGACAAACAACAATGGACCCAACACAGATCCCTGTGGCACCCCACTAGTCACTGGCCTCCAACCTGACAAACAACCATCCACCATTACTCTCTGGCATCTCCCATTCAGCCACTGTTGAATCCATCTTGCTACTCCACCATTAATACCCAACCATTGAACCTTCTTAACCAACCTTCCATGAAGAACCTTGTCAAAGGCATTACTGAAGTCCATATATACAACATCCACTGCTTTACCCTCATCAATTTCCCGAGTAACCTCTTCAAAAAATTCAAGAATTTTAGTCAAACATGGCACTTCCAGGCACAAATCCATGTTGACTGTTCCTAATCAGACTTTGTTTATCCAGATGCTTATATATATTATCTCTAAGTATCCTTTCCATTAATTTGCCCACCACTGACGTCAAACTAACAGGTCTATAATTGCTAGGTTTACTCTTAGACCCCTTTTTAAACAATGGAACAACATGCGCAGTACGCCAATCCTCTGGTACTATTCCCGTTTCTAATGACATTTGAAATATTTCTGTCATAGCCCCTGCTATTTCTACACTAACTTCCCTCAATGTCCTAGGGAATATCCAGTTCTGACCCTCTCAATAATTATATTGAAACTAATGGTATTGTGATCACTGGTCCCAAACTGTTCCTCAACGCATACCTCTACCACCTGACCAGTCTCATTTCCTAACAGGAGGTCCAGCACCGCCCCTTCTCTAGTAGGTACTTCTATGTATTGCTGCAAAAAACGATCCTGCTCACATTTTACAAACTCCAACCCATCCAGCCCATTTACAGAATGTGTTTCCCAGTCTATGTGTGGAAAATTGAAATCTCCCACAATCACTACCTTGTGCTTACTACTAATATCTGCAATCTCCTTACATATTTGCTCTTCCAATTCTCGCTCCCCATTTGGCGGTCTATAATACACCCCTATAAGTGTTGCTACCCCTTTCCCATTTCTCAGTTCCACCCAAATAGCCTCCCTAGACGAGCCCTCTAATCTATCCTGCCAAAGCACTGCTGTAATATCTTCCCTGATAAGCAATGCAACACCTCCACCTCTTGCCCCTCCAATTCTATTGGAGGGGCAACAGATTTTTTTTCAGAAAGCAATTCCAATTTTCTACCAACTTCAATTTACTTTCTGAATTTCTCTAAGGAAGACAGGCTCTACCTTTTGGGCATTGACCATTAGGCCTATATTCTCTAATAATGTTCTCTAATAAAGCTTCTATCAGCACATGCAGTTGTATTTAACACGCAAAATATTGTAACATATCATCTATTAGACTTTTAAATTAAAGATTACAACCCTGGTCTAACAATCTCTCCTTGTAGTTGAACCCTTCAATTCTTAAAACTATTGTGGTAAATTTGCACAGTGCTCACTTCAAGGTGAATAAATATTTTCTTAAATATCGGAACCAGGTATACCCCACAAATTATCATCCAGAATTTTATGGAAGCAGCAAACTGTATAATTTATTTCAGCCAATAAAAGGAGAAATAAGCATCAAAAACTAAATATTTTGATATGTGATTCTGCACTGGTTTTGATTGCTTAATTTACCTCACAATAAAAAAATAAATGAAGTCTAAAAAGTTGGAAAGGAAACTTGGAAAAATGAATGCATACAGATATGTGAAAAAAGCCGAACTAACTGTAATAAATCATCGGTGCATCTGGACATGAAAGGTCTTGTATTCACTGACAGCCAGTTCACAAGCAAAATACAGTATTCTCACTTGCAGAGACTACATGGTTTATTGTAGTGCACCATCTAGTGGTCTTGGCTTAGAGTGTACTGGTAAAAGCATAATATGGGCAGGTGCGTTGAAACAACTGGGAATTAAATTAAAATTCTCCTTTGCATCCAATTTAAATACAAGTACACCACACTAAAGGCCAACCTATTGCTTATTGAGAACAGGGGAGCAAGGAGTTACAAGAAATATTCCAATTTTATAATGAAAAGGAAAGTTGCAAAACAAAAAGAGACTGCAGATGCTCGAATCTTGAGCAAAACAAATTACTGGAGGAACTCAGCGGGTCAGTGGGGAGGGAAATAGACAGACAATGTTTCGGGAACCTTCGTCAGTCTGAGATTCTCCAAGTTAGACCTTTCATATGATGAAAGCACATCAGCCTGAAATAGAGGTGAAACCAAAGATGTTGCCCAATCTCATGAACATTTTTGGAAAATTGTTTTTACTTAAAATGTCCACTTTCTACTGTATTTTACATCATATTTGTAGTTTTTTAATTTTAAGTAGAGTTATTGATTAATTATTTTTGAAATGTACAATTATCACACAATTTCTTTAAAATCCTGCGGATGAATAATTAAAATCGACAGCCTCAATAATGCTTAACATACCATCTGTATTACATATCAGTTTTTGTCATGTAATTCAATATTGAACACATCTGTACAAATAATTAGCACGACAACAAAGGATTGGATAGAGTGCTGAATTCTGACTCTCCACAGTTGGAGACACGAGAGATGCATGGTAGCCTTACTTCTGTCGTTTGCACAGTACTTCAGCTGTGACTCCTTGCATCTTGGCTAGAACAAGGACTGCTAATTGCAAAATAGCTACATCATAGCTGTACTACATCCAACTATATTTTCCACAATTGAGCCTGGAGCTGAGTCAACAATCACAGAGATAGCAGAGAATGCGAGTGTAAGCCGTGGCATGCTGAGCACCTCCCACCGCACTTTTAATCTGCTGGCGAAAACAATGTTTAAGTAGCAAGGACTTGGGCAACAATTGGGTCACAGTTTAAGAATAAGGGGTAGGCCATTTAGGACTGAGATGAGGGAAAACCATTTCACCCAGAGAGTAGTGAATATGTGGAATTTTCTGCCACAGAAGTCAGTGGAGGCCAATTCACTGGATGTATTCAAGAGAGAGTTGGATACAATCAAGGGATATGGGGAGAAAGCAGGAACAGGGTACTGATTCTGGATGATCAGCCATGATATTGAATGGCGTTGCTGGCTCAAAGAGCCAAATGACCTACACCTGAATCTATTTTTTATGTTTCTATGTTTCCAATTGTGTCTCAGACTTCAGGTTTTCCTCATTGCCATTCAATTCTGTTGCCTGTCATGTTCTCTGGATCCATTTATATTCACACAAAATTCTGTTGATGATCTCCCTCATTTAAAAAATATTACTTTGGCAGGATAAACAAAAAAGGGTTTGCAATTAGGGAAAAAGGGAAACCGAGGGATGCAAGTCTGAATCGGATTAGAGAAGATATAGATGTGCAAGAAATAGAAGCATAGAAAATAGGTGCAGGAGGAGGCCATTTGGCCCTTCGAGCCAGCACCGCCATTCATTGTGGTCATGGCTGATCGTCCCAAATCAATAACCTGTGCCTGCCTTCTCCCCATATTCCTTGATTCCTCTAGCCCCGAGAGCTATATGTAACTCTCTCTTAAATCCATCCAGTGACCTGGCCTCCACTGCCCTCTGTGGCAGGGAATTCCACAAATTCACAACTCTCTGGGTGAAAAAGTATTTTCTCACCTCAGTCTTAAATGGCTTCCCCTTTATTCTAAGACTGTGGCTGCTGGTTCTGGACTTGCCCAACATTTGAAAAATTACAATGCATACAAGCCTAGTCTTTTCAATCTTTCCTCATATGACAGTCCCGCCATCTCAGGGATCAATCTCGTGAATCCGACGCTGCACTGCCTCAATCACAAGGATGTCCTTTCTCAAATTAGGAGACCAAAACTGTACACAATACTCCAGATGTGGTCTCACCAGAGCCCTATACAACTGCAGAAGAACCTCTTTATACCGAAATACTCGTTATGAAGGCCAACATTCAATTAGCTTCGAACAGATGTAAGAAAAAGACGATTAAATCACACGGTTTGAGATCACGTGGTCAAAGCGTCCTCCATTGGACCAAGTAAAAGTATTGATTCTTTCATTACTAGAGCCAGGATTTTGCCATAAATGCCATGTGCTTCATGCCTTTTTTGAAGATTTCACCAGGATAAAGCCTTTTTCATAATCGAGTGCCTAAATCAGCCTTTTTTTTGCCGTTTTGTTAAAAGGTCGTGTTATTTTCTCTAGTTATACCGTGATTACAATGACGTTTTCTATGTTAACACGTTAATATTGATGTTATTATTAACATGTTAACATAGTATAACTTACAAGAAAACTACCGCCACCGGGGTGAAATCACAGTCGATCGTTCATTCTTTCGTGCCGCTGCCCGATGGTTCCGTCTTCTCCAAGATCTATTTAAGAAAGAACTGCAGATGCCGGAAAAATCGAAGGTAGGCAAGAAATGCTGGTAAAACTCGGCGGGCGAGGCAGCATCTATGGAGAGAAGGAATAGGCGACGTTTCGGGTCGAGACCCTTCTTCAGACTGATGTGGGGGAGGGCGGGAAAAAGAAAGGAAGAGGCGGAGACAGTAGGACTAGAAGGAGAGCTGGGAAGGGGGAGAAGGAAGAAGACAAGGGCTATCTAAAATTAGAGAAGTAAATGTTTATACCGCTGGGGTGTAGACTACCCAAGCAAAATACCCAAGCTTGCCTCCTCACTACATATACTGCTGGCCCCAGTCGCAAATCTGAGTTTATCGAGTGATCTGTGCAAGGCATTCATTGATGCTGGAATTCCACTGTGGAAATTGGAAAACAAACTTCTCAGAGGTTTTTTAGAGAAATACACAGAGGAACATAGACCAAGCGAGTCATCATTAAGGAAACATTATATTGACAGCAACTTCAACATTGTTGTGCAGAAAATTAGAGATGACGTTGCATGCAACAAAATAGGATCTCAATAGACGTGACAACCGATGCTGTGGGGAGTTATGTTGCCAATGTGGTCATCGGTACACTGGAGGCAGGTCAACTATCAAAGGAGTATTTGTTGACATCGGAAGTATTGAAGAAGTCAAACAGCTCAACTATTGCTCAGTTGTTTACATCTTCACTTGCTGTACTTTGGGCAGAAGGTATAAAACACGAGAATGTTCTTCTGTTTGTGACTTAAAGTTTTATTCCCCAAAATGTTGCATTTGACATGCTTAACTCAAGGACTTCATAGAATTGCTAAGCACACACATAGCTTGTTTCCAAATGTCGATCGCTTAGTTTCCAATGTCACAAAAATCTTCCTCAGTGCAGTTGTTCAAGGAAATGGCACCCGAGATTCCGCTACCTCCTCAGCCCCTTTTGACTAGGTGGGGTACATGGCTCTCTGCTGAACTCTACTATGCTGCAAATTTTGAAAAGATAAAATAAATCGTCAACTGTTTTGAAGAAGAATCTTCTGCAGTCAGGATCTTCAGTGAAATCATGCAGAAAAAGTCCCTCCACCGTGATCTTGTGTTTATTGCATCCAATTTTGCAAAGTTCCCACAAGCTATCACTTCCCTTGAGAAACGTGGCAACCTCGTCTCCAAAACGTAAATAACTTGCAGTTTTTCAACAAAGTAACTGACGATATTTGTACAGTTCCTGGCGATGTAGGTAAAGACAAACAAGGAACATGTGAGAGAGTGATTTTAGCTGACAAAGATCTTGTAGAAATAGAAAACATAGCTGAAGTTCTCAAAGGTAGTTGTAATGTACAAGATATCGACATGAATATAGAGTCTGTAGCTTATTTTGGGTATGCACCCCTGACCTCAGTTGAGGCAGAAATAAGTTTTTCACAACTGAAGCATAACATCAGATAATTTGAAAAAAATGCTAGTAATTATGTGCAACCAGGCAACTTTGGTCATTTAATGTAGTATACCTTTATATTATCATTTTTGACTATATTTTGGTGGTGGAAATAAATGCCTTTTTTGTCAATAAAATGCCCGTTCGTGCCTTTTTTGAAATTTTATTATGCCTTTTTGCCTGCCTATTTCAGAGTTTTTTTATGCCTAAACATCCAGGCTCTATTCATTGCTGTTAGTGTGATAAGCCCATTATTAACATACAGGTTATTAATGGAAAATTACAATAAGCACACAACTTCATTATAGCACTTACTTTATCAATTTTGTTTCCAACTAACATCTTCACAATATCATTCCTTGTGCAATAGGTCTCTAGTTCACTCAACCAATTTTCTAGTCTTATAAAGGTCTCTCTTCGGGTCACATCATACACTGAAATGAAAAAAAAAACAACTTACAAATGCTGTTAATTTACCACTGAAGACAAAAGAAAATTACAAGACGGAGTGCATGGATTGAATTTTAGATAATACAAATCATTTTACCCAGGATAACACCTTGCGCTCCACGATAATAACTGGGTGTCAAGGTCCTGAATCGCTCCTGTCCAGCAGTATCCTGAAAGCAATAAACACTGACATTTATTCAGAGGCAATTTGAATGAGTGTACAGGAAGAGTAATTGTATTTATTGTTTGACTATCTGTAATTTTTCATGATTTACAATATTAGTATGGAATGGTGACAATAAAGTTTTGTAAGAAATGTAAGTAATGTAAGAATGACAATAAAGTTTTAGCCATTTTTAATTTTCTTTCAATGCAGAAGGAAAATATTTTACTTCAGATCACAGATTCACTTTAGACCACAGATGATTTTCTAACTCAGCACCAATTTCTAGCACTATCCCCAATCTCGATTCCCTTAAATGTTCAAAAATCTAATGATCGGTGTTTTACATGAAGAACTGGACATGCACAGCCTCAAAGGTTCACCACCCTCAATATCTCTTCTCAATACTAAATAACCAACATCCTATTCCCAAATTGTTCTCACAGTCCTAGATTTCTTAGCTGAGGAAAGCATCGTTCCTGTATTTCGCCTGTTACTCCCTTCATAAATGTATTTGAAAAAAAGTTTCAGTGAGATCTCTCATTCTTCTGAACTATAGTGAATATAGTGTAAGCCATTCAATATCTCCTCTAAAGGCATGTGAATGTTTGCTGTACTCCCTTTCGGGCAAGTACATTTTTTCTTAGGTAAGGACTCCAAATGTTACTTAATACTCCAGATGAGGTCTTACCAAGGCCCTTTACAATGCAGAATGTCTTTTTTATTCCTGTAATCAAACTCTTAATTACTTGCTGGATTGGCATTTTTGTGTGACGTGTGCAAGCAGCACGCCTGGGTTCTTTGAACAACTAACTAATCTTTTCTCTTCTTAATTGACGCTCTTTTGGCTTTTCACCTCTGGCCTTTGTCACTAACTCCACACATCTGCTAATGAACCCACTTCTCTATATGCACCAGACTTTGTCCTGCCCCCATCTTTCTTTTCCAACCTTTTGCCTCCTACTCCAATCAGTCTGACAAAGGGACCTGACCTGAAAGGTCATCTATCCATTCCCTCCTCAGATGCTGTCTGACCCGCTGAGTTCCTCCAACACTTTACGTTTTGCTCAAGATTCCAGCATCTGGAGTTTCTTGTGTATCCACCTAATCTTTAATTACTTAACACATTTGCATTGAAAGAGAGATTTAGCCAGTAAACTAAAGATAAATGGTGTTTCCATTGCAAAAGCATTTTAAACGCCCATTTTTAAAATGGTAAATTTAAAATTAAAATTAAAAATTAAAAAATCAAGAGGCAATTATGCATTATGAGAATAGACGCTCTTATAAGTCTTAACAACATTATTCATTATTATAAGGCATGCTTAATTTAATGTTTTGATTTATTCTTTAAAATTAATTAATGATCTCATTACATGAAAGCATTATTTGCTAAATTTAAGAAGTTTGTACACTCAACCAGATTCATTCAGTAAATGTAAAACTTAATTTTACATGTTTACATGATATAACTGGCACATTATTTGGAAACTACTTACAAGTGCCTGAAAGAGACCATAATGTTAAAACATTCATTTTGATAAACAGTTTAGCGATATCATTCCTATATTTGGAGGGAGTTGGAATGGAGGGTTATGGTCTGAGCGCAGGTATATGGGACTAGGGGAGATTATGTGTTCGGCACGGACTAGAGGGGTCGAGATGGCCTGTTTCCGTGCTGTAATTGTTATATGTTATATGTTATATGTTATTTAGAGTGTGGTTGGTTTATGTGGGGAAGAATCACAATATGGAAAATTCTGATAAGCAATATTAGATTAAGTACCAAACTGTCATAAAATAAACTAATTGTATAAGCTTCACAAACTGATGACTTTCTCACATGTATAAAAGCAATTATCTTAGTATCCAATGTTTTCCACTGATCGCAGCAATAACAGTACGAGGATTTCAGATCAGTCACAGGAGCAAATAATATCAAATCTTGGCTGCAAGCGCCCCCCTATGGCCAAAGTATAGCAACAACCAAAGTTATTGGATATTATGGATAAAATGTTGCCCAATAAATATTAAAAATTATTTCTCCATTCCTTAAAATTAAACTCACCCAAGTAGCCAGTAGCTAATTACAAATATGCCCTGTTAGGAGTTCCAACCCGATTTTGACTAAATGAGTCAAGATAACATTGACAGCACAGTGGTCGAGTTGCTGCTTTACGGCGTTTGCTGTGCCAGTCACCCGGGTTCGATCATGACCACGGGTGTTGGCTGTATGGAGTTTGTACGTTCTCCCCGTGACCTGCATGGGTTTTCTCAGAGCTCTTTGGTTTCTTCCCACACTCCAAAGACGTTCAGGTATGTAGGTTAATGGCTTGGTATAAGTGAAAATTATCCCTAATGTGTGTAGGACTAGTGTTAATGTGCTGGTCGGCGTGGTCTCGGTGGGCCGAAGGGCCTGTTTCCGCCCTGTATCTCTGAACTAAACTAAATTTTTAAAAGTACTAGACCAAGTGGGACCCGTTGGTACCCTGTCACATGGAAGGCCTGGTCCCCCAACACAACCCGTTACCCAAATGCAATATTAGACCACTCACCCATACCCCCCACGGGAGGCCTGGTTCCTCTACGCAACCCGTTCCCCAACGCAAGATTCCACCGCTCACCCGTTCCCCGACGCACCCCGTTTTCCCAACGCAATATTCCACCACTCACCCATAGCCCCCAACTGTGCATGACGGCACATTTTGTTACCCTTCCTCATTTTAAACTTTAATAAAAATGCAATTGCACTAACATTTTTTTATTCTTTAATGTGATGTAGGTGCCACCGACATGGCCATCTTTTGTTATCCAAATCTAATCATTAAACTTTCAATTTAGAGAACAATTAAAAGTCAACCATGTTGCTGTGACTTTGCAATCACATATGTGCTCGGTTAGGCTGGCAGATTCTTTCCCTGAAGGACATTTGCTGTCAAGGACTCAGTGTCCGGGGATTGCAACATTGTGGCAGGTAGGGCTACAATCCCATTGTGACGTCATTGCTAGTAACTGCCAGTGCAGATTGGAAGAAATCTTTCTCAAAGTGGGATTTTGTAAAGTTAAAAATGTGAATAACTTGTAAAATATAACATAAATCTGAATGAAACTTGATAAAAACACACCACAAGACAATTGTGAGTAACATGGTGCAAAAATTGTAGTGCTATTGAGTACCGTTCTGGCGTAATTCAGGGCATGAATAGCACGTGCACAAACACGCTCATAGACAAGATGAGAGTTTTAGTAATTTATACTAGACCAAGTGGGACCCGTTGAGCCACATTCCCCTAACGCAATATCCCACCACTCACCCGTTCCCCCAATGCAACTAGTTCCCCATACGCAGTTTTCCACCACTCCCCCCCTAACCCCCAACCGCGCAGGCGCGGCTCATTTCCCCTCATCCCCCAACACTCTCTCTGCCTCCTCTTCACTCTCCCTCTTCTCTCTGCTCTCCCCCACTCCTCACCTCTCCCTTATCGCACTCCCCCACTAAACACAATGTTTAAATTACACTTCTCCTCCTCCCCTCCCCCACTCTCCTTAGAACAATGTAACAAATCTCTCATTGCACTGGGTGGAACATAAACTGAAGGGCAGTTTATGTAAATTAGATCCTATTGTGATGTCATTGTCGGGTGGAACACTGATCACAGGCAGTTTATGTAAATGAGATTCCATTGTGACGTCATAACTGTAACTGCCACTGCAGTGCTCAAGTAATTCTTTCTCAAACTGGATTTTGTAAAATTAAAAATGTGAATAACTTGTAAAATATAACTCAATCTCAGCGAAACTTGTTGAAAACGCACCACAGGACAATTGTGAGTAAGGTGGTGGAAAAATTGTAGCACTATCGTGTACCATTTTGGCGTAATATCAGGATCTCACTCACTCACACGCAGACATCCAAACAAACAAGATGAGAGTTTTAGTAATATATAGATAGATAGATGATGCAAAATGCTGGAGTAAAAGTATAATGGAAAGCTAAGGAAATGATCCAGATGTTTATCCAAAATGTCTGGAATAAAATGTGTAGCTGAGTTCAACCATTAATTTTACTTGCAAGATTGAAAAGCTTTTAAACCCAAGAAATGATGGGTAGGAATAAAGTCTCTGGACACCCTACAATTCAGAGAACAGGAGATTCCTGACAGTAATCCACATGGTTCCAGAATATGAAAGATTTATAAACATTATGACTGTCTTAGTAGCAGGGAAATCATTACAGTTAAGTAATTACATATGCCCATAATTCTAACCAGTCCTTAAAATTGAAGTGGAATTTAGAAACCGCACCCATATTTAACAACAGTCAAAGGAGATAAATATTTGTGTAAAGATGAACTAAAAACAAATTCTATTGCAGATCCACATATGGACAAAAATAATATTTATCTTGATATTATGATTTGCTTGATAGCCCTAACTTTCCTATTTATCTGGGTATGTGAATGTCATAGAAGGGAGCAAGGAACACATGCAAAGGTTTAAAGGCATGCGTAAAGACATGTGCAGACTGCATGGAAAAATGTGAGGACATTTTATTTTGCATTAAGTATTGTTATGAAGTGGCACTGCCTTTAAAAGAGTGGAACGAGTATGTTATTTTAAAAGTAAATTTGTTAGGCATTTACAAAGTAATTCATACAATTACAGGCTATTGACACGTTTTTTTATTGAATTCCAAACTTTGGGCAAATCCTCTTAGCTAAAATAAATTGTTCTCAAGTTTATCCCAATAATTTAAAAGGCATCCAATACAGACTATTGCCCTAGCACCAATGTATCTACACTGCTTAACTGGGACAAAATAAAATATTCATATGTGTTTACTTACACATTTCAGAGGCGTCGTCGTATATGGCTGCCCAGCCTGCAGCTGTCTGTCCTTTCACCATTTTTAAAATTTTTAGTACTTTAAAATGTGTTGTGTTGGAGGTTTTCTAGTCCTTTTTATGTGGGGGGTGGAGGGGGGGAAGGGGGAAACTTTTTTCTCCGTCCCTACCTGGTCGGAGATACGGTTTCCCTCCGAGCCGCATATTCGCCCCTTCCTCGCGGCCTACCACCGGGACTGGAGCGGCGTTTCCTGCTGGGACCGGCCACTATCTCAGCTTCAGCAGCGGTGCAGCACTGTAGTACCAGCGCGGAGCGGGCGATGACTTACCCGGGTCGCCGTGTGGTAAGCTCCTGAGTGCTGAGACCACCGACTCTAACATCGCGGAGCTGTCGTTGCGAAGCGTCCAGCTACGGGGCGGCGCTGACTTTCAAACACAGCGGAGCCTGAGATCTCTCGCCGAGATCACCAGTGTCGGAGCTCCGACCAGCGTGGCCTGTGGACTTTGGGAGCTGCGGTCTCGAGTAGGAAGCGGCCATTCCAGATGCTGCAAGCCGCTGAGAGTGTTCTCCCGACGCCAGAGCTCCATCATCCGGCAAGAGGGCCTGAATACATCGGCCACTGTTGCGGCGACTGTGGAGGCCTTAATAGGCCCGACCATTGGTGAACAAGGGGAAGAGGACTGGACTTTGTGCCTTCCCTCACAGTGGGAACCATTGTGGGGGGATGTTTTTATGTTTGGTGTTAAATTCTTCTTTAATGTTGTGTCTTATTTTTATTGGTGTGCTGCAAATGGCAACTCAAATTTCACTACAAATGTCCTTTGTCCTTGTCCTTTGAGATCTCATTTTTCGTTTCTGCACAGCAAAAAACAACAAAGCGGATCCCAACAATAGTTCTGCCGCAGCCCCATCTGGGTTTATGCTAGATTCTAATTTGGATGCAGTTTAAAATTGAATGCTATGTTCCTCTTAAATCATCCCTGCTCAGGCATCGTTCATTTGGTGCCATAGAGTGTCACAGACGGCAATCAACAAGTGTCTGCTGTGAATCTAGTGCCAATCAAGATTCTCTTCTCTTCTTTTTTTGACATGTGTCAAATAAATAATTTAATTAGGATTCATAGATTCGCAATTTCCATTTATGTATCCTCAATACTTAGAAATCAAAATAAATTGTCACCTCAGTCTCACTTTTGAGCCTCCCTTTCATTCCAGTTGATTTCAATTAAAACAAAGTCCAAAAGAAAAAGTTAGCGATAAATCACAAAAGTAAAACTGTGGAAAAGAAACGTTCTATCTTCTGTTTTATAACCATTCCCAGTTTCCTGCTCTTTTTCATATTTGATTTTGCAATGTAATTCATGTACATGGGAAATCCACTGTGGTGGATGTTTATGTTAACTTTTACGTAGTTGTGTGTCTTGGTGCTTTTAAAAAAAAAGTATGGCTGAAAGGTAATTCAAATTTCACTGTACCTTAATTGGTACATGTGACAATAAACTGACCTTGAAACCTTGTATTGAATGTTCACAGCTACAGAGCTGTTTACTCATTCTGATGGAAATGGGGGGGGGGGGGGGGGGGTTTTTATTGTTATAAGAAGAAACAAAATTTGAAAACATTGAACCATTTTAAAGGTAAAGAGACAGTGAAGACAGGTTGGGTCACTGAGAAATCAAGTAACAACCTCTCCTGTCCCATCAGTGTAGATCAATGGAATGGGAGAGGCAAGTGTTTTGCCTCAATTATACAATCTCTATACTTATAAAACTCTGATCTTGGATGGGTATTTATTTGTGTGATGTTCGTGTGCGTTTCACATCTCCTCGAAAACACGACGTGGTAACGGTGACATTTTTACATATTTCGTTAGAGATTGACTCCATGATGTCAAAAATCGCGTTATCTGAAAATTTCATACATTATTTCTCGAGTTATTTATGAAAATGTTAACAAATCTCAAATAACAGAAAATAAACTAGATGGTCTCGCTGATGACGTCACAATGGATCTGACTGCCTGCCTCTGCTCACGCTGCGAGTGACGTCACCCCTGTTTTGTCTTCTGTAATTCTTGCCTCCCTCGGTTCGACGATCGCCCACCACCTCGCTCAGGGTCCTCGGCTCGACGCCCGCCCACGGCCTCGCTCGGGACCACGCCCGCATGCAGCCTCGCTTGGGACCGGCGCCTGGTGGGGAGGCTGCTGCTCTACGACCTCGGTAGGTGCTGCCTCTACCCCCTCCCTCTCTACCCCCTCCCTCTACCCCTGCCCCTTCCCCTCGTACTCCCTCTCTACACCCTCCCTCTCTATCTCCTGCTCCCTCTCTACCTCCTCCCTCTCAACCCCCTTCCCTCTCTGCCCCACCTCCCTTTCTGACCCCCCCCCCCCACTATGGTTGAGTATTGCATTTGGGTACCAGCCCTCCCCTGTGACGCCGTGCGCGCCCCCCCCCCCCCCCACACCTCAATCACTACACCCCTCCCTCTCCCTCTCTACACCCATCCCCCTCCCTCTCTACCCCCCTCACCCTCTCCAACCCCCCCCCCCCCCGCTCTAGCCACGCCTGCGCAATTGGCGGTTATGGGTGAGTGGACAGGGTGGGGAATGGGGTAATAGGAGCAAATTAATAATAATAATATAATATCAAGGGGGGGGGGGGGGGGGGGGAGTGGTTAGTGTGTGTGACACCGAAAGCCCCCCCCGCAACGGGTCCCACTTGGTCTAGTGAATAATAAATGTTTAGAAACATTAGGTCATAGATTGATTCAGACTTTTTACAGTTTAGTTTAGTTTATAATTACGTGTATTCACAGGTACAGTGAAAAACTTTTATTGCATGCTATCCAGCCAGCTTAAAGACAATACATGATTACAATCAAGTCATTTACAGTGTAATAGAGATTTAAGAGTGTGGAGTGGATTGTAATATGTGTTTGTAGATCTGCTTCTGTGGCAAGCATGCAAATATTTGCATGGGTTGGGCGCTATCTTGGAAGCACTTAATTCTTCAAAAATCAGTAATGATGCCACAAAATCTTGGACAGACACGCCATCAAGATCGGATTAGAAACAATTCCAGACACATGTGAACTAAGTAAGTGAGCCACTAGATGGCATGCCACAGCTCCTACTTTTTTTGAAGAAACACTCCACAGCAAATGTTATTAGGGTCTACAACCCAGTCTGTCTCAATACTACTCACACTCTATGGGAGCAAAATGTATCCAAGGGTCAAAACAATTTGTGTAGGAAAGAACTGTAGATGCTGGTTTAAATCAAAGGTAGACACAAAATGCTGGAGTAACTCAGCGGGACAGGCAGCATCTCTGGAGAGAAGGAATGGGTGATGTTTCTGGTCGAGACCCTTCTTCAGACTGATGTCAGGGGAGTGGGCGGGACAGAGATAGAATGTAGTCGGAGACAGTAAGACTGGTGGGAGAACTGGGAAGGGGGAGGAGATGGAGAGAGGGAGGGAAAGCAAGGGCTATTTAAAGTTAGAGAAGTCAATGATCATACCGCCAGGGTGTAAGCTACCCAAGCAAAATATGTGCTGTTCCTGCAATTTACACTGGGCTTCACTTTGACAGTGGAGGAGGTCCAGGACAGAAAGGTCAGATTGGGAAAGGAGGGGGAGTTAAGGTGCTGGGCAACCAGGAGATCAGGTAGGTTAAAGCGGACTGAGCGCAAGTGTTTAGCGAAACGATCGGCGATCCTGCACTGGGTCTCGCCGATATATAGGATTTGACACCTGGAACAGCGGATATACTGGATGAGGTTGGAGGACGTGCAAGGACCCCAACCATGTTTTCAGGTGAGACTGAGGTTCACCTGCACCTCCTCCAACCTCATCTATTGTATCCACTGTTCCAGGTTATATCGGCGAGACCAAGCGCAGGCCCGGAGATCGTTTCGCTGAACACCTCCGCTCAGTCCGCCTTAATCTAGCTGATCTCCCAGTTACTCAGCCTCCCATTCCCAATCTGACCTTTCTGTCCTGGGCCTCCTCCATTGTCAGAGTGAGGCCCAGTGCAAATTGGAGGAACAGCACCTCATATTTCGCTTGGGTAGCTTACTCCTCAGCAGTATGAACATGGACTTCTCTAACTTCAAATAGCCTTTGCTTTACCTCTCTCTCCATCGCCTCCCCTTTCCCAGTTCTCCCACTGAAAGTGGGGGGGTGAGGGTGGGGAAGGTGAAGAGCTGGAGGCGAGAGTTCACTCATCCCTTCCCACACAAACCACTGCCTCCTCCCTACTTTCCCCTGCAACTGCAGGAGATAGCTGGCCCTGATTGGTCCTGGTCTTCTCTCACTTCCACCTCTTCACTTACCCCCACCCCCCACCACCCCCCCCCCCCTCCACTCTCCCCCCACATTCGGTCTGAAGAAGGGTTCCGACCTGAAATATCATGTGTCTATAACAAGCCCTTGGGCCCATTAAGTTTCTCCTTGGTTTTTTTCCTGCAGTCAAGTTATTTATCTACACCCATCCTTGAGTTTGTTCTTCATACATTTCGTATAAAAATCTCAGGATACAAGATCGTGGTTAGATCAGCAGTTGATAAACATCCCTACCAGGAGGTAGCAGTATATATTTTTTCTTTGATTACCAGAGAAGTAATAGTAGATGTATTTCCTGCAGTTACACTGTGGCAATATATCCAGGATTTTGCCCAAGAACCGACTGAAGATTGACAATATATTCCTAAGGCAATATGACATGCGATTTTAATGCAATATTGCTCTCATATTCTTGGTATCCTTGAAGACACAAGATACTTCAGCGGTTGGAATCTTAAGCAAAACAAAGTCTGAAGAAGGGTCCCAACCAAAAATCTCCCCCCACAGATCTTGCCTAACCCACTGCGTTGCTTCAGTACTTTGTTTTTTCTGCTCCACTGTCCTTTCAGGTGGAGGTGATTTAGGAGATAGATTGGGTGTCAAATAAGTGCATTGGTTTTGCTGAATAGTAAGAGTCTGTCATATCTGCAACCATCCAAGCAAGTGGAGAATATAACATCAAACTATTAATTTGCTTTTTGTAAGTGGATAAAAGTTTTTGGAGAACAGAGTGCGAATCAGAGTAAATATACTACTGCATACATTACATTTTAACCATTATACTGCAGATAAAATATTAAGTAAATGAGGGCATTATTTTCTAGTCCAAAATGGAAAAGATATTTTAATTTGCTTTGTTTTGAAAGTAATTTAGTTGTTTTTTTAATTAATCACATATTTCACTTAAGGGCCTGTGTCACTGCGGGGACCTAATTCGCGAGTTTAGAAGAGTTTGCCCTCGACTCATACTCGCAGCATGGTCGACACGAGGTCCTAGGAGGTCTTTGTAACTCTCCTTCATGCTCGAGAGTAGTCCCCGCGTACTCGAGGCCTCAGTTAGATCGCGGCGGCTTTTTTTAGCAAGCTGAAAAATGCCCGCGAGTAAAAAAAGGCCAATATGGGAAAAATTGATCTTTTTTTACTCGTAGGTTTAGTCGAGGTAGGTCGAAGTAGGCCATACTGTACACTTTTTAAAAGTGTCTCCACTGCTTATCTCCCCTCCTCTCTTCCCCCTCTCCATGTTCTCAAAAGGACTTACCGTAACTGTGTCAGCCGTCCTTTACCTTCCTGTTCATTGCGGGTGTGAATTTCAGATAGCTTTCCCTGGCCCCCGTCTTTGCGCGTGGGGGGGGGGGGTGTGTCCGTGTGCGTGTGTGTGTGTGTGCAGACGGTCAATCCGGCTCGCGGTTTCATCGCTGATGGTCGAGGACAGTCGCTGAAATGTCGCGTTAGTGGGACAGGCCCTTTAGAGTCACACAGTGTGGAAACAGACCATTTGGCCCAACTGGCCCATTCCGACCAACATGTCCCATCTACACTAGTTTGGCCCATAACTCTCTAAACCAATCCTATCCATGCATTATGAAAGCATAAATAATTTGCCAACAAATTTGCTAGTTTTAAAGGTCTTCAGATGCCATTAAAGATGCTAAATACAACATTATGTGATAAGGTGAAAAGTTTGCAAACATAATATGTATGGGCAGTTCTTGAGAGGTTTGCTTAAGTGACATTGAACATTAAATTTGAAATATTCTGTAATCATATAGTCTAAAAGATTTCGACATACTGCCATGCTCAAAATTCATCTTGCAGCTGAATGATCAACAATCTTTTACATTTATGGCGCACATTCAGTATTTACAGATGTGAATTATTATTGATGATTGTGACCTCTCAACAACTGCTTGTTGGAATTACACAAATGATTTTGTATGGACCTGTCAAACACAATTAGAGATATCATGGAAAGCTCGACACAAGGAAAAGTTAAATCCCCTGCCAAAAGTATTAAAATGGTTTGAATTGTAGAAAATGGCTGTTCCAGTAGATTAAGTTTAAAGTTTTATGTTTTCATACACAAGTGATTTCAGGCTTCGCAACAGACCACATTAAGCATTAAAGTTATTTATAGTTCAGTATGTAAAGTTTGTGCCTGGAATAAGTTGAGACCAACTTAAGAGATGAGGTATTAGTATCAATGGAATAATTTTACCCAAATAGTCAATACATTCAGAGAACAGGGAAAGGGGGAAATTGGCAGAAAGAAAGGAAAACATATCATGCATTCTGATGTAATTTAGCCACAGTTTAATTAAACAGAAAAAACATTTGACAGATTTTTTGCACAGCACATACTAAAATTATGTCTTTGAAGAGGGGAAATTAAAGTATGGCATATTACGCTTAAATCAACAAAACAGGGGGCAAAAACCCATTATTGAAAAACATCAAGAGTTTTGAGCATATTTGAGTGTTAAAAACAAAGACCGACACTTAATGTAAAGATGATACTGGTGATGAGCATGATAAGCTGGACTATTGTGTTTCCTTGATCGTAGAGTGATACATTTGTGTCACAAATGTTATCGTGACCATACAAGACTATACTACAATGAATGAGTCAAAAGGGTCAATGTCAAAAGATTCTTCTTTAGGATGAACGTGCCTGCCCCAACGGTGTTAGTGGCAGCGTCCTTAAACTCTGCGCTGATTTGGGCTTCTTCAATCTCTCATTGCTAGTCCAAAGCCACAAGTTTCATACAGGGGCATCTCTGATAATCTGCCCTGGGCTCAGCACACTGATGTAATCACAAAGAAAGCTCACTAATGCCTCTATTTCCTCGGATGCTTGAGGATATTCAGCATGTTGCAAAATACTATAGAGAATGGCTGTATGGCAGAGAGCATATTGACTGGTTGCATCACGGCCTAGTTTGGAAATTCAAATGCTCAAGAACAAAGGAGATTGCACAAAGTGGTGGATCTTGCCCAGTCCAACGCAGATATTGACCTTCTCACTATCGAAGAGATCTACTGGAAGCGTTCAAGGCAGCAACCAATATCACCCTGGCCGCACTCTCTTCTCGCTGTTACTATTGAGCTCGAGAACCATTAATTCTAGGCAACCCAAATGGTCCTATTCTTGAGCTGTCCTGTTCTATAGAGTTTAGAGATACAGCAATGGAAACAGGCTCTTTGGCCCACCTGCTTCATGCTGCAATCGATCACCCGTTCACACTAGTTCTATGTTATCATTTTATCATTCACTCCATATACACTAGGGGAAATTTACGGAGGCCAATTAACCAACAAACTCGCACATCTTTTTGGGATGTGGGAGGAAACCGTAGCACCCGGAAGTAACTCACATGGTCACAGGGAGAATGTGCAAACAGACTGTATCTGAGGTCAGGATCCAACCCAGGTCTCTGGTGCTGTGAGGCAGCAGTTCTACCCGCTGCACCACTGTGTTGCCCTGCTGCATATCTGTGCCCTAGTTTCAACAGCTTCTTCCAATCAATCATCAGGGTTTGAAACCACTGTGCACAACCATACCAAACCACTGCAAACTTTGCATTACTATGGTTGCTCTACGTACTTTTGTTTTGCACTATCGCACACTAGACAAAACCATAAAATGAATGCAGCTAACTTATGTTTCTAATTGTACCTGGCAAATTATATTAAGACTGCCAATGTATTAGTGTTCCATTTTAAACGCATTAAAAGTTATTTAACAAAATATGTATATACATGAATAATTACTCCCTAACATTTCTCAGAAATGTTCAGTCATTGAACTTTACAGCACAGAAACAGGCCCTACGATTCAACTCGTCTTTACCGATCAAGTTGACTAACCGAGCTGGTCCCACTTGCCTGCGATTGACCCATATCCCTTCAAATCTTTCCTAGCCAATTTTCTTGGATGTCATAACTGCGCCTCATCTCCGTTCTAAATGGCTCACCCCTTATTCTTAAACTGTGGTTCCTGCTTCTGGACTCCCCCAACATCGTGAACATGTTTCCTGCCTCTAGTGTGTCCAAACCATTAATATCTTATATGTGATGGGATACTGAGTTAGATGATCAACCATGATCATATCGAATGGCGGTGCAGGCTCGAAGGGCCTACTCCTGCACCTATTTTCTATGTTTCAATAAGACCCGCTCTCATCCTTCAAAATTCCAGAGTATACAAGCCCAGCCGCTCCATTCGCTCAGCATGATAGTCCCTCCATCCAAGGATTTAACCTTGTGAACCTACACTGCACTCCCTCATTAGCAAGAATGTCCTTCCTCAAATTTAGAGACCAAACTGCACACAATACTCCAGGTGTGGTCTCACTAGGGCCGTGTACAACTGCAGAAGGACCTATTTGCTCCTATACTCAATTCCTCTTGTTATGAAGGCCAACATACCATTCGTTTTCTTCACTGCCTGCTGTACCTGCATGCTTACTTTCATTGACTGATGAACAAGGACCCCCAGATCCCGTTGTACTTCTCCTTTTCCCAACTTGACACCATTTAGATAATAATCTACCTTCCTGATTTTGCTACCAAAGTGGATAATCTCACATTTATCCACATTAAACTGCATCTGCCCACACCCAACCTGTCCAAGTCACCCTGCATTCTCATAGCATCCTCCTCACATTTCAGACTGCCACCCAGCTTTATGTCATCTGCAAATTTGCTAATGTTACTTGTAATCCTTTCATATAAATCATTAATATATATTGTAAATAGCTGCGGTCCAAGCACCGACCTTACGGTACCTCACTAGTTACTGCCTGCCATTCTGAAAGGGACTCGTTAATCCCTACTCTTTGTTTCCTGTCTGCCAACCTATTTTCTATCCAGCACTCTCCCCCCAATACCATGTGCCCTAATTTTGCCCACTAATCTCCTATGTGGGACCTTATCAAATGCTTTCTGAAAGTCCAGTTACACTGGCTCATCCTTGTCCATTTTCCTAGTTACATTGTCAAGCATGATTTCCATACTGACTCTGACCGATCCTGTTACAGGTGCACAACCTTTTATCCAAAAGCCTTGGGACCAGACACTTCTCGGATTTCGGGATTTTTCGGTTTTCCGAACGGAAGGTTTTTAGCGTAGATTTTAACATGTGGCTCAGTGGTAGAGTGCTCGGCTCGTGGCCGCAAGGTCGCGAGTTTGCGCCTCGATCCCGGCAGTTACCCGGTCAGAGCCGGCCTTTAGCCGATAGGACCTATTTCTCCCAATTGGGCCCCGCGCCTAAGGGGGCCCCGCGCTAGAGTAATCAAATCAATTGGAGCAAAGATCTTATAGCGCAAGATGGTCCACTCCTGCGAAATACAATGAACTGACGCGTAGTCCGCACCGGAGCGTAACCTCCGTCATTTCAGTAACCCCGACCCGACTTCAGTTATGCCTCTCGCAGCGTTGCGGGGGAACAGTTTAGGTGTTGTTAAATGTTTTAAATGTTTTTTTATCACTTCCTTTTTAAACGGAACATGCCTTGTACTTTTTAAACGGCACATAGTGCAGATGCTGATTAAACCGAAGACAGACACAAGAGGCTGGAGTAAATCAGCGGATCAGGCTGCATCTCTGATGAGGAATACGTGAGAATAGGAGGAAATAGGTGATATTTCGGGTCGACTTTTTCCAATAGCTGCCATGAGGGGAGAAGCGCCGGCACCAAGAGCGAGCGAAAGCGTGGACAGACGGATGAAAGCAACGTTCATAGAGCGGCGTTGGTAGACATTTCGGGTCGACACCCTTCTTCAGACTGATAGTCAGGGAAAGGGAAACGGGAGATATCGGCATATCTTCCATTCACTTGTCCTTAGTACCGTCCATAGCTCTTGCTCCTCTTTCCCCTGAGTCAGTCAGAAGTGGGGTCTCGACCCGAAATGTCACCTACAAAGATCTTTGGTCACCTATTCCGACCTATGATCGTTGCTTTTGTCCGTTCTGTCCGCGCGTTCGCTCGCTCTTAGTGCCGGCGTTTCTCCCCTCAGACTCCGCCAAACACACACACACACACACAGCATGTCCGGCAGATCGCTGCGGGCCGAGAGAGAGTAGAGAGGTAGAGGGGGAAGAAAGGGGTAGATGGGGAGGGGGTGTGAGGGGGAATGGAGAAGGGGGAGGTGCCCTCACGCTCCCAGGGCAACTCTCCCGTCCCTCTAGTCGCCGTGCTTCACGCACACAGCCCCGGCTCCCGCCCTCCCCCCTCTCTCCAGGAAGACGCGGTGAACAATACATGGAGGGCCGGGCCGGGGGTTGCAGCAATGTTTACAAACCTCGGACTCAGCTCACGCCCGGACCCAGGCATCCGTTCCCGCCGCTGGACCTCTCCCTCCCTCCCCTCCTTTCCCTTCTTCTCTCCTTCTCCCCTCAGACTCCGCCAAACAAACACACACACACACAGCATGTCCGGCAGATCCTTCCTCTCTCTTTTCCCTTCTCTCCCCTCCCTTTGCCGAAACCCTTCCTCAGACTGATAGGGCAGTCTGAGGAAGGGTTTCGGCCCGAAGCGTTACCTATTACCTTCGCTCCATAGATGCTGCTGCACCCGCGGAGTTTCTCCAGCATTTTTTATGAATCCCTAGACCTAGTTCAGTAAGCGTCCACCGAGGGTCACCCGGAGAGGTGACCGCGGAACCTCTCCGGGCGACCCTCGGTAAACGCTCACTGTACTAGGTCTAGGGATTCCTACTCTCCCGGGCAATATACCCTCCCTTTTTTCCAGGACCAAAAATGTCCGATTTTCGGAGCTTTTCGGTTTCCGGAATTTCAGATAAAAGGTTGTGCACCTGTACTGCTATCCAAATGTGCCGCTATTTCATCTTTTATGATTGACCAGCACCTTCCCCACCACCGATGTCAGGCTAACTGGTCTATAATTCCCTGTTTTCTCTCTCCCGCCTTTCTTAAAAAGTGGGATGACATTAGCTACCCTCCGATCCACAGGAACTGATCTAGAGCCACTTCCTTAAGTACCCTGGGATGCAGACCATCGGGCCCTGGGGATTTATCAGCCTTCAGTCCCATTAGTCTATCCAACATCATTTCCTGCCTAATGTGGATTTCCTTCAGTTCCTCTGTCACCCCAGATCCTCTGGCCACTAGTACATCAGGAAGATTGTTTGTGTCCTCTTTAGTTAATCTTCACCGCACGTGGATTGGACTTTCTACTGATCACAGAAACCTGGCTTAATCCTGGTTAGCTTGCTCCACTCGTAGAACTCTGTCCTGATAACTGTAACTTTTTCAGCTCGCCTTGGCTCTTCGGTCGCGGTGGGGGCCTAGCCACTGTGCTTAAGATTTCAACTGCCGCCTCCTGAACCGATCATTTCTCCTGATTTGAACATCAACTAATCACAGTTGGTTTAATCTGTCCGCTTTTAATTGTTCTTGTGTATCGCCCACCAAAAATGCATAAGGACTTTATCTCACAATTTGCTGATCTTATCGCTAGCTTGTTGCCCAAATTTGACCGGGTCCTGATTCTTGGTGACTTTAACATTCATGTCTGCTTTCCCATTAAGCCTCTTGTGAGTGAATTTATGAACCTGGTTGAGTCCTTCAATCTCTCTACTTACCACTGGACCCACGCACAAGCTTGGCCATACACTCGACCTGGTGCTATCGTCTGGTCTCCCAGTTTGTAATACAGAAATTATTGATGCCTGTCTGTCTGATCATAGTGCAATTATATTTCATGCATCTCTGCCTTTCTCTGCCTCAAAATCCCATCTCCCTGTTCGCTACTCCCGCTACATAAACTCTTCGATTGCCAGTAAGTTCTCTGAGGCTCTCATAGCCGCCCCCGACATCTGCACCATTTCATTATTCAATACCACTTGCTCTTCCATCCTGGATTCTGTTGCTCCTCTTAAAATGAAAATGCCTAAGCTTAAAGGCTGGCCCTGGCTCAATGACACCACCAGAACCCTCAGAAGAGAGTGCAGAAAATCAGTAAGGAAGTATAAATCTGATAAGCTTCAAATTTCCTTCGAGCTTCTGAGAAACAATCTTCTCAAATACCAGGAAGCAGTAAAGTCTGCGAGAACACAATACTTTTCCAACCTTATTTCCAAAAACGGCCATAACTCCAAGGTCATTTTTAGTACCATTACCTCTATCATACATCCTGCCCCCAGTACCAGCTTAGCTGGGTCCCCTACTAAGTGTGAAGAATTTATTACATTTTTCACCAGCAAAGTTAAGACCATCAGAACGAATATTTCCCCTCCCATCCGTGACCTAGCTGTCTCATTGGTCTGTTCTTCAAAATTAGACTGATTCCAACCCGTTACTCTGCCCTCCCTTGTAAAGCTGGTCACAACCATGAAACCTGCTACCTGCCCCTTCGACGTTGTCCCCTCTGCCCTTCTGAAGGATGTAATTGCAATAGCCGGTCCCAGCATCCTCGCCATCATCAACAGTTCTCTGGCCACTGGCACTGTTCCTACCTGCTTCAAGCAGGCGGTGGTCCAGCCCCTCCTGAAAAAACCTAACCTCGACCCCACCTTGCGTAGCAACTACAGACCTATTACGAAACTGCCTTTCTTTTCAAAAGTCCTTGAAAAGGTAATTTTAAATCAACATGCCTTACCTACACCAAAATACCATCCTGGAAACATTCCAATCAGGTTTCAGGGCCCACTGCAACACAGAGTCTGCCTTGTTGAAGGTACATAACGACCTACTTCTCACCATTGACTCCGGCGACTGAGCAATCCTGCTCCTTCTCGACCTCAGCGCAGCATTTGATACAGTCGACCACACCATCCAAATTGACCGTCTCTGATACGTGGTTGGTATTGATGGCACTGCCCTGAGCTGGTTCATCTCCTACCTCAAAGATAGGAGTTCCTCTACAAACATAGGCAACTCTTTCTCCTCCCCAGGTAGCCTTTGCTGTGGGGTTCCACAAGGTTCCATCCTTGGCCCCATTCTCTTCTCCCTGTATATGCTCCCCTTAGGCCATGTCATTCAAAGGCACGGCATTTCCTTCCACTGCTATGCAGACGATACCCAACTCTATCTCCCCCTGAAATCCAACAACGATCAAATCTACTCAGCCTTATCCACTGCCTCGAGGATATTAAGTGTTGGATGGCCCAGAACTTCCTCCAACTAAATGAGAGTAAGTCTGAGGTCATCCTACTCGGCCCCTCGGACTCAACCAAAACGATAGCAGGCAGCCTTGGAAGCCTTACCACCCCATCACTCAAACCTCATGTCAAAAACCTTGGCGTGATATATGACTCCGCGTTGAAATTTGACAAACAAGTCAATGGCGTGGTAAAAGCTAGCTTCTTCCTGCTTCGGACGATAGCTAAAATAAAACAATTCCTCCAATTTGACGACCTCGAAAAGATCATCCACTCATTTATGTCCTCCTGCCTTGATTACATGCAATTCCATTTATACTGGCATCAGCCAATCATCCCTGTCCCGCCTGCAATTGGTCCAAAATGCCGCAGCGAGACTCCTGACGGGCACCCGATAAAGGGACCACATCACCCCGATTCTGGCCTCTCTCCACTGGCTCCCTGTGCGGTTCCGAATCAATTTCAAGCTCCTTCTTTATATATACAAAGCTCTTAACGGGCTTGCCCCCACCTACATCAAAAATCTGCTTACCCACCATACCACTTCCAGGTCCCTCAGATCGGCCGACTTGGGGTTATTGACCATCCAGCGGTCTAGGTATAAGCTCGGGGTGACCGCGCTTTTGCGGTTGCAGCACCTAGACTATGGAACAACATTCCTCTTCCCATCAGAACTGCCCCCTCCATCAGCTCTTTTAAATCTAGACTTAAAACTTATTTCTACTCTCAAGCCTTTCTTGAGGTCCTCTGAGGGAGCGCTGTATGTATGTATCTATGTATGTACTTAATCTATGTACCACTGTTTGTAGCACATTAGTACCTGCAGCAATGTAAAGCACTTTGGTCAACGAGAGTTGTTTTTAAATGTGCTATAGAAATAAAATTGACTTGACTTAGTGAAGACAGATCCAAAGTACCTGTTCAACTCATCTGCCATTTCCTTGTTCCTCATAATAAATTCACCCTTTAGTCTTCAAGGATTCAACTTTGGTCTTAACTATTTTTTTCTTCTTCACATACCTAAAGCAGCTTTTACTATCCTTTATATTCTTGGCTAGCTTACCTTTGTACCTCATCTTTTCCCCCCGCATTGCCTTTTTAGTTATCTTCTGTTGCTCTTTAAAAGTTACCCAATCCTGTGGCTTCTCGCTCATCTTTGCTATGTTGTACTTCTTCTTGTTTATTTTTATACTGTCCCTGACTTCCCTTGTCAGCCACGGTCGCCCCTTACTCCCCTTGGAATCTTTCTTCCTCTTTGGAATCAACTGATCCTGCACCTTCTGTATTATTCCCAGAAATACCTGCCATTGTTGTTCCACTGTAAGACTTTGTAGATTTGATTTTGTGTGGACTGCAAGAGAATATTGAAACATCAGACCCATTATTTTTATTTACTAACTCTTGTTTGGTTTAGAGAATGAAGTGACATGAAGCCAAGGTGAATAAATTGAATGAATGTTTCATCATTCATGACCTAATTGAATGACTGGATAAACTCACAAGGCTGAATGGCCCTGCGGTTTCTTGGTAATTATTAGTTATGATTCTGACTCGTACAAAGAGGCTGATACAGGTACACCACCAACTTTCGGGCAACTAATGATCTGGCACCTCCTTTAATCAAGACAAACTTATGAGAGCGTACATGAAATTCCCCCACAATAGTCCCTCCAGAAATTGCCGGCTGAGGTGGCCAATCTCGATCTCATCGGAATTACCGCGGCCAGATTTCCGATCAGTGGGTTGAAGTTGCCCCTTGGCCAGGCACCTGAACTACGGTCCAGCTAGAGCCAACAGATCTGTTCACACTGCCGACATCTGAGGCCAATTTAGGCAGACCGTGTCGGTACCATTCGACTCCTCTCGAAGGCTCGCAGCAGATGGTGGGGGCAGCAGACACGCCCGCCCTACCGCACTATTGGAAAATCTCAGGTCGGTAGGGGACGGCCTGGTAGTCCTGCCAGCAAAGCGTTTTTTAAATTTACATTTAATATTTGTTTTATTTAACTTTCTAGCATTTCATGGTGCTTTAGAGGCACAAGAGGGGAATAATTAGTGGGTCAGAGGTATTGTTGAATTATTATTACATGACCTCTGTTGATCCGGCAACATGGATAATCCGCCAAGGCTCTGGAACCAAGGTTGCCGGAAAATTGGTGGTGTACCTGCAGAGATAAAGCCTTCCATTGTACAGCAAGAAATGGTCAGCAAATTCTCTTGCGCAACTGGATGTCATTATAAAAATATAACGTACTAAAGATAACGTACGATTAACTTTGAATTGTGTCAGTCCCTAAAGAAATTGTTTTATGATCTACAAATGATGCTGGGCTCTGGCAGTGCTAAACTTTAGTTTTTAGATCAGTGCTGTTTAATTGCTCTTAAGCAACAAATTAAACATTCTCAAGAAAAAAAAGAGAACTATCTTTTCCAGGTGCAAATATAAGGCATGTCCTTTTAGAAAAAAACAGATGTAATCTTCTCACAAGAGACTCATTGCATGGATACATTAAGAAACTCTGAAGAGAGGATAACCTTTCCTCCTCTGGGAAGAGTATTGGCTGATTAAATTCGATGTTACCTGCCCAGAATGCAAAACAATTAAGATGTCAGCATTTATGCTCAAACGTTAAATTTTTGGCACAGTAATTTTCCTAGCTTTGTCTCACATACCTGTAAGAAATATTAATTGCATTCTCAATGCCCCACTAGATAATTTACCCACCGGCAAAATGGCTCTTTGCCGAAGCTGCAAGGCCAATGAACACAGATAGGCACTTTGTTTATATACAAGCACAATGAGATCATTTCTGTTGCCACATCTTAAATCAATCAATCAATAAATCAATCATTCTTCACCACAACCCACTCACTGTCCACGTTGTTCCAATGTGAAACTGGGTCAATTGCATGATCAGATCACAATGCCCTTTACCCTAACCAAGCATGTTCTGCCAGAGCTTAAGTCATGCTTCAATAGCTCCCTTTTGGATAACCAGATTCTTGTTTCACATTACAAATCAAATTGCCATGTTCTTGGAGAATAACCACAAGAAGGGAATTTTGCCAATTCTCCTATGAATAGTGGCCAAGGCAGTTATTAGAGGCAATATTACATCGACAGAAAAAAATTGAAAGCCTGGGCCTTCCAAAAACAAATCTGGAGGACTTAAACAGCTGAAGTCATCAAGAGTTCATATTACTCAATTACAGACTTGCCTAAGTGCGCCTGACCATACAGGTCTGCCATTCAGTTCACAAATACTAATCATGAGCAAATAGACTAAGCAAAACACTTTTTGGCACCTGTACTGTGGAAAAGAAAATCTATTGGGATTAGTTCGCTGATGTACTGTTAGGATAATCAAGCTACTACAGAGTCCAAGGCAATCTCTACGGAGTTTTAGTCATTCAATTTTATTTTAGCTTAATCTGTATCATGTGCTACAATAGTCATAAATTATTCTTTTTAATTAAATTGGAAGTCACCAGCAGATACATGTTGAATTGTGTTCTCTAACTGGACAAAATCCAATTGACGTAATGCAGGCAAAACTCCTAGTCCAAACATATTCCCCGGGGTCAAAGATAAATACTTGCTCCTGAACTGGCTGAGTTACTTACGTGTGATGATCCAAAATAGAAGCACCAGTAATACTTTATCTGATGGGTCTCGACCCAAAACGTCACCCATTCCTTCTCTCCAGAGATGCTGCCAGTCCTGCTGAGTTAATCCAGCTTTTTGTGTCTATCATACTTTATCATAGTTGGACTAGCAAACGAGTCACTTACTAAATTAATGAAGCAGAATTTTCTCTCCTGAAAAGGTGCTCAATGCAGTAAAAGGGGTATTATCAGTTATCAGGTCATAACAAAAGTTAATAAACCAATGACGTGTTCTATTCTAGAGGGAAAATAATGAAAAACAATGACGCGTTGAACTCATGTACCAACAGTTATAAACATGAACATTTCTGTTCATATTACAATGATTTAGAAGCACTACAGAGGATTGAGAAATAAATATATTATTTCAACTTGTTCTTTTCTTGATAGGGATAATCTCTAATAGGCTGGGGTACTTTTTTTCTCTAAAATAAAGTTGAGCAGATATAATCTATGATTACAAAAAGCTTTAATAATGTGACTGAGACAGAATGCTTTCATTGGTGGGACGCGCAAAGACCAGACCTTGTAGCCATGCAGACACCAACTAATAAGAAACCTTGTCTCAGTGGGTTACAGTGTGAAACTCACTACCATAATCAGACGAGACAAAAGTATCAGGCATTCAAAGATAGCTCTGGGATACACAAAAGGAACAGAATAGATGCAAAAGTTAGATGGAACAATGGGGTGGCAAGAGGAGCAATTGTGATCATGGACCTATTGCAAAAGTGGCCTAGTTTTGTGCTGTAAATATTATTTAATTGCTTAGCAAACATGCAGATAATACAAAAAATTCAAAGTTTTTATCCAAGTAATAGCTTCATGTAAAAATAACTGAAGTGAAAGGGGGAGGGGGGTCTGCGGAACAAATGCAGCAATTAAGTGCAAGAAGCAAGACGTTTGAGGGGGCGCTGCAAGCCGGCAGCCCTGTCAGCAGTGTGTTAGTCTTTTCAGCTTTTTTTTAATTTTTTTAGTGTGTTTTAATGTATGTTTTTAATGTTTCTTTGTGTGGGGGGGGGGGGGGGGGGGGGGGGGGGTGAGGGGGAAACCGTTTTGGTCGCCTTCTCCACGGAGAGGCGACTTTTTCCAGGTCACCGCCCCTGTGGCCTAACATCGAGGATCGGGCGGCCTTTCCCGGAGACGCGCCTGGGGCTTCAGCAGCAGGCACAGCGTGGACTCTCGGCGTGGAGCGGGCGAGCCCTCGCCGAGGCTCGCCGGAGGGGAGCGCTCCGTTCGCTGGCCCTCGGCAGCCTGAAGCCGCAGTCTGCAGAGCTCCAGCTGGCGGCATCCGTAGCCTGGGATCCCTCGTGGGGACCCGGGAGAAGAAGCTCTGACCGTCGGTCCGCGGCATACTTCTACCGCGGGCCCGGCGTGGACTTACCATCACCCCCGGAGGGGAGCTTCGACCGCCGGCCCTGCGGTCTGCGGTGCTTCTGGCTGCGGCACGGCGGGGACTTTAAATCTTCGACCGCCGGCAGAGCCGCTTCTGGACTTACCTGGACTTTTCCCTGTCTGTACATCTGGACGTCCGTAGCGACGGCTGCGGAGAGTTGAGGTCCAAATTTGCGCCTTCCACCACAGTGATGAATGCTGTGGTGGATGTTTGTGTTAAATTTTTTGTGTGTTTTGGGTGTTCTTTATCATTGTACCGCTGCTGGCAAATTCATTTCACTTGCATTTTATGTGTAATGTGACGAATAATACTTATTGTATTGATTGTAAAAAAAACATCAACATGGATTAGAACCAATCGCAAGGTGACTAAATCAAGCGATGTAATAATGAACTTTCAGGTGCGCATTTTACAGGCCAAGTGAAAACCCACACGCCAGGATAGGACAACAAATAATATTGGGGTGCTGAACAATATAGACTCCTGCAAATGCACTTCCAGGAGTTTGTCAAGATTTTTATCAAAGTTAGTTGGAAACTATCAACTATATAAGCCTTCACCTTTAGTTCAAGCTTGATCTTTACCAGGAAATTTCGAATACATATCTCCTCAAAGCAGGAAGGGCTAATGCAATATCTATGAGATTTCACTCCTTCAAAAGGTCAAAGACGACAAAGCTTTCCACTTGCATGCAAAGATGCATAGTTATAACCTACAAGAACCCACCTGTGGAACTCGCCTATTCACTGGCTCTCCACTCCATATTGGACCACTTGGGCAACTTGTAAACTTGTGGAATTCCTTGCCACAGAGGGCAGTGGAGGCCAAATCACTGGATGGATTTAAGAGAGAGTTAGATAGAGGTCTAGGGGCTAGTGGAGTCAAGGGATATGGGAAAAGGCAGGCACGGGTTATTGATAGGGGACGATCAGCCATGATCACAATGAATGGCGGTGCTGGCTCGAAAGGCTGAATGGCCTCCTCCTGCACCTATTTTCTATGTTTCTATAAAAACACCTATGTCAGGCTGTTGTTTATAGAATACAGCTCAGCATTTAATACCATCATCCCTTCCAAACTGATTACCAAGCTCACGGAACTGGGCCTCTGCGCATCCCTCTGCATGGATCCTCGACTTCCTCATCCACAGATCACAGTATGGTCGAATTGGAGGAACCACTTCATCCTCAGTAACAATTAGTACGGGAGCACCTCAAGGCTTCGTGCTCAGCCCCCTGCTTTACTCACTCTATATCCATGACTGTGTAGCTGGGCATAGTTCAAACTCCATCATCAAGTTCGTCGACGACACCACTGTGGTTGAACAATCACAGATGGGGATGAGTCAGAGTATAGAAGTGAGATCGACTGACTGACCAAATGGTGGCAGCACAACAACCTGGCTCTCAACATCAGTAAGACCAAGGGACTGGTTGTGGACTTTGGTAGGGGAAGGATGAGGACCCACAATCCTGTTTATATCAATGGGACGACGGTGGAAAGGGTCAATAACTTCAAATTCCTGGGCGTGCATATATCAGAAAATCTTTCCTGGACACAGCACACCGATGCAATTGTAAAGAAGGCACATCAGCAACTCTACTTCCTGAGAAGATTACGGAGATTCGGTATGTCAAAGAGGATTCTTCTAAACTTCTACAGGGAGCATTCTGACTGGTTGCATCGTGGCCTAGTTCGGCAACTTGAACGCCCAGGAGCGAAAAAGACTACAAATATTTGTGACCACTGCCCAGTTGATCTCCTCACCGTCGAAGGGATCTATCGTAGTCGCTGCCTCAAAAAGGCAGCCAAAATCATCAAGGACCCACACCATCCTGGCCACACACTCATCTCACCATTGCCATCAGGAAGAAGGTACAGGAGCCTGAAAACTGTAATGTCCAGGTTAAGGAACAGCTTCTTCCCTACAGCCATCAGGCTATTAAATACAACAACGAAAAAGCTCTGAGCTCTGAACTGCAAAAGACTATATTATTATTTATTATTTGCTATTTGTTATATTTGTTATTTATTGAACTTTTTCTTTTTTCCCCGTAATTTTTACATATCCACATATTCTGTTGTGCGGCAGCAAGTAAGAATTTCATTGTCCCGTCCGGGACATATGACAATAAAACATTCTTGACTTGACTCTTATGCTTCTACCACTATTAATAGTCCTTTCTTAGAAACTTCATTCCTAAATCTCTTATCTCTTTTTCCTACTTTAAGCTGACTCTTAATATCAATATTGTTTCTGTGCAACTTTAAATTCATTTCAGTGCTAACTTTAAATTGTTTCTGATTTGATTACCAAGTTTCTAACAATTGAAAAGGAGAAATTTGCTGAGCTTTGGAGGAAGAGCAGAGGGAAACTAACCTGTGGCTCTTTCCAACAAATAAGAATGAACAAAGTAGAATCAATCAATATAAAGACATCAAATACATTTTTCTATTGTAAGCTTAGTAACATACTAGGTAATTACTAAAAATGGGAGCCAGTAATCATACAGCATGGAAACATGCCCTTCAGCCCAACTTGCCCATGCCGACCAAGATCCCCATCCATGCAAGTCGCATCTACCAGCATTTGGCCCATATCCCTCTAAACCTTTCAAATCCACGTGCCTGTCCAGAGGACTTTTAAATGTTGGTATTTTTCTTAAGACAGCAGTTTGTACTGATGATTAATACAGTCATATTATTACTTTTATACATAATTCTACGCAATAATTCCAGGGTAGCTATTTTTCATGTCTCTTACGCAACTAATCCATTTCCAACAGAGAACAGCATGTATGTGCAATTTAAAGACTTATTAAAATCCTGTACTCACCCATATGGCAAGTTTTGCTTTATTTCCATCTACAGCAATTGTTTTCACTTTGAAATCAACACCTGCAAAAAAAAAGTTGATTTTTTAAATTTGCAGATAAATTCCAAAATAACTTTTACGTTCAATTGAATCCTTGAACAATCCCAATCTGTTCCGAATCTTTTTGCACCTTTGATATAAAAATTCATTACATAAGTTATCGGGGGACTGTACCTTTAAGGATCATGTGTGGGCAAGTCTATCTTGGGATGACATAATGTGCTGACTGTGGGTTTGTACTTTGTATCCTGCATGATGAGATTAAGTTGTACCCTGTAATACTTGTAATACTTTCACAGTACCCTCACAATAGCACAATCCTGCTTTATGTGGACGACATTTTGGTATGTTCCCCCACTCGCGACGAATGTATAGAAGACACTCTAAGTCTTCTACAGTTCCTGTCAGAAAATGGACACAAAATAAGCAAAAGAAAACTGCAGATATGTAAGGAAAAGGTCAAGTACCTGCGCCATAACATATCTCAGGAAGGACGGGAACTGGATGGACAACGCATGTCAGGGATCTTGGCCGCCCCAGGCCAAATACAAAAAAAGAAATGATGCAATTCTTGGGTATGGCCAACTATTGCCGCCAGTGGATCGCAAGCTATGCTGAAATGACGGCTCCATTGCTGCAACTGTTATATGACCAACCTATGGCTGCAAAGGAAAGAATTGAGTGGACCGAAGAGGGGGAACAGGCATTTAAAAGGGTTAAGCAGGCGCTAGTCTCCTCAACCGTTTTGGCACTGCCAAATTCAGAGAAACCGTTCATCCAGACGGTGGACAGTAAGAACGGATATATGACATCGGTCTTGCTACAAGAACACGGGGGAAAGATGAAGCCCGTGGCATACTATTCTAGGAAACTGGATCAGGTGGCGCGAGCACTGCCGACTTGCCTGCAAGCAGTTATTGCTGCGTCCCTCGTGGTACAAGCTTCCGCCACCATAGTGTTGTACAGGACCTTAACACTGCGGGTCCCACATGCGGTCGCAGTACTGCTGATACAACAAAAGATCTCATATCAAGACACCTTTCCTGCATGGCACTACTGCTTTCACAACCTAACCTGACAATCGAGCGATGTACTATGCTGAATCCGGCCACCCTACTGCCAACCGAAGCGGACGGAGAACCACACAGCTATTTGGAAGAAACAGACAAACTGGTCATGCCACATCCTGACCTGAAAGACGTGACGCTGAAGGATCCAGACCTAACTCTATATATTGATGGGTCATGCAAAAAAAAAATGAGATTGGAGAAAATATGGCGGGATATGCAGTCGTTGATGACACAAGGATCATCAAGGCGAAAGCACTACCTAAGCATTTCTCAGCGCAAGCCACTGAGTTAGTGGCCCTCATTGAAGCGTGTAAAGTGGCGAAGGGGAGGCGTGTAAACATTTACACCGATAGTGCATATACCTTCTCCACTGTCCACGTTTTCGCAGCACAATGGCGTAACCGTGGCATGGTCACCTCTGCAGGAAAGCCCATTTTACATAAAGACTTGATTCTGGAACTGTTGGAGGCAGTGTTGCTACCCGCAGCGGTAGCAATCTGCAAATGCGCCGCCCATACTAAAGGGACCGACCAAGTAACCAAGGGAAACCACCGGGCAGACCAGGCGGCGAAAGAAGCAGGAGGGCGAGAACTGGAGGCAAAGGAGGCCTTTGGGCTAGAATTACAAGAAATAGATCATGAAGTGCTACGATGTATGCAAAAAGTTGCTCCCCCTACCGAAAAAGGCAAATGGGAAAAAGAAGGACAAAGAGGGGAAGACGGACTATGGAGGAATGATGAGGGAAAACTAATCTTACCAAGATCACTATTTAAATATGCATGTTTAATGAGCCATGGGGTAACCCATGTCTCAACAGGAGGAATGATACAAATAGTGGACAAAATATTCAAAACATACGGCTACAAGTAGAGCATGAAAAGCTAAAAAGTGTGGATCAGGAGAAAAGTAATAAATTACATGGATTGACCATTGTGCGGGATCGGCGAGGGCAGGCTAGGCAGGGTCTCGGGGGACTTGGTGGGACTGTGGCGGGGGAGTTCCAGGCACTCCATGATCTTGGGAGGCTTTTTGTTCGGGACTTGGCCACGAGAGTCAAGGGGAGTGCTGAAGTGGATTTTGACGGTGCTGGTGGGAGCGCTGCGCAGAAGCGGGGGATCTCCTTTCTTGAAAACAACCTTGAAAAGCTCACCAAGGTTCACAAGCAGTTGGTATGAGGCAATGCAGACCTTCGGTGTGAGCTTCCAAAACTGGAGAAACGTCTTCAAGCTACAGCTGAAAGGGTAAAGGCTTTGGAGTCCGCATTGAAGGAAGCGAAAGAGAATGCAGCTCGAGATCGTAAACGCTACCAGCAGGAAGTGGATCGCAGCAAGGAAGCTGTGTGAGCAAAGAACATGGCAAGTAGAGTGCACTCCGCACAGATTGCTAAGCCCATTCGTCCTGGTCAACCCCCAATCCAAGTGCAATTCGTGGGGGCGGTGGATTCTTCCAGAATAGCCAAGCGGTCGCTGTACGTGGAGGTGGGGAGGTAAAATCAGATAAGTTTGTCCCTGGAGGGGTGCCTAATAATGCTGAAATTGGGTTCTTGCCTACATCTGTTAAAGCTAAAAGCAACAACATAATCAAAGCGCAACAGATATCATCCAACAACCCCATCATTCCAAGGCAGTGTGAACTCTGCAACTTGGACTTTTCACAGGAATATTTTTGGAAGAATAAAACAAAAAAAAACAAATAAACTGGCCTGTACAGCTACATCCTTGCAAAATCTAAGTGCAATGTCGGCATATTGCAAATACTACATGCGATTTAATGTGTAGCTTCATTGCACAGTACATTGTCATTCATGTCTTAAATTTAGTCTGCACTGTGCCAGGTTGAATGTACGTTGTTGCAGGAAAACCTTAGCAGAAAATTGAAGCCTAATATGTGTATATTTCATTGTTTTAGGATTTGTGAAACAATGTCGCCAAGTAGATTTGATAAGCTTGTTTTACAATGGGGGTAAAATGATTTGGAGGAACCCAGCTATAACCCTTGTGTAAATTAAGATAGTACTTGAAGTTTTCTTGAAATAGGATTTTTTTCTTGGTTTAAGATGAAGAGTAGTACAATTTGAATACTGAAGGTGCATTTATGACTGTGGTTAGAGCAGAGAGCTAGGGTAGTTCACAAAAAGCTGCTAATAAAATACTGGAATGTTTGATGAGATTGTTTAACATGAAAATATTGCATTGCTGACTAAAGTTTGGGAAGAGCAGATTAAACTATGCTGAAAACATATTGCTAACCATAAATGAACAAAGAAAGTTAAAAGGCATTTTATCTGAAGATGGAAGAATGTGCAGCAGCATGTCCTGTCCAGATTCTTTGGGATTTCTTTTTGAATGCTTAACTAAGGGTCAGTGTTTCACTATTGGGCTTACCATATAATGAAACAACATTAAAAAGAGCATTTGAGTTAAGAAATTGCACTTGTTCTGGTTGTACAATTGGTTTTAGTTGTAGTGCAAATAATATTTTTTAAATTTGAAATGTTAATTTATTTTCAAGCCTTGAACATTTTGCTGTCATCTAATAATTTTTCAATACTTAGTTCATGCTCTGGGTCACTAGACTCTGTTTAGTGCAGCCTGTGGAAATGAGTCACAAACGCGAAATCTGTGCAAATTTGCAGTACCATTTTATCACCATTGGTTCTTTATAGGTAAATTAATACATTCAATGCTTGTGTTTATTCTAAACTATCTGGATCTTTAAAAAATAAAATGGTATCCATAAGTAACTTAGATTCTACAAAAATACAGAATAAAATGCTGGTTATTAACCCAAGTCTAAAGGGAGGTACACTTTGATGTATGAAATTGGATAACTGAGAATCAATTCTTGGAATAAATGAGAAAGCAATACAAGCTGTTGAATGTATCCTCACTGAAGTGTCCCCAAGGACTTCACAACTGGGTATAAGTGTTCCTACACAGGTCCTCAAAAGATGATATTTGGAGCTCTGTTAACACATTGGTCTTTGTTGCCAATTCAATTGGGATGTGTAATATTGCCTGTAACTAAAGGCAGAAAGCTGGTTCGGGAAATGGAAAAATATTGTAATTTCTGCACTAACATCCTTCATAGTGATTACAGGAATGTTCAAGGGTTGTCTCACAGACTAATAGAAACAGCCCTTACAAAACAAAATACAGATGGTGTACAAGTTGGTTCCTCAGAAAGGAATTGAGGAAGAAGAAGTGGACATTGACCTAAGGGATACCTTCATGGCCTGAACGGACCCCCGCAGATGAACAGATTGCATAAAGTCAAAAGAAGTGCAATGTTGTGATGAAACCGGGGATGCGTTCGGGACGGGGGAATTTTTGGAAATTGTTAATAATTTGTTGGATAATTGTATAAACAGGGGGGAAATTATATAAAAATTAATTACATAAGTTATCGGGGGACTGTACCTTTAAGAATCATGTATGGGCAAGTCTATCTTGGGATGACATAATGTGCTGACTGTGGGTTTGTACTTTGTACCCTGCATGATGAGATTAAGTTGTACCCTGCATGATGAGATTAAGTTGTGGTCCTGCGTGATGAGATTAAGTTGTGGGCGATACATCCTTGTTTACTCCATTGTATAAAAGAATGAGTTCGGGCACTGCTTCGGGAGAGAGACTCCCTCAGACGCCTGTACTCTGTGCGATCCTCTCTCATGTATTAAACATTCAGTTGGATCTAAATTTCTGTGACTGTCGTTTGTTGGGAAAATATTTCTAACAACCTTTCTTGTTGAGAGACACTTGGAGTGAACTAGAGTCCTGACATTTATGGAATTATGATGACATACAGCCCAAGTGGCAGCATTACACTGGCGCTACCTTAAGAAAAAAAAAATCAAAAATTAATTCATGCCCTTCCTCTACAGTCCTGCAAGTTGCTCCTTTTTAATGATAGAAATATGATTTAAAGCCCTGTCCCACTGTACTAGTTCATTCAAGTGCTCTCCCGAGTAAAAAAAAAAAATCAAACTCGTGGTAAGCACGTAGAATGAACGTAGCAGGTACGTCGGAGCTCGGGGACGTCTCATAGCGGCTCGTAACGTTAACGGCAGGAAATCGGGAAACACAGTAAGCTCGTGAAGATTTTTCAACATGTTGAAAAATGTCCACGAGTGCCCCGAGTACCTACGAGCAGCCATTACCGTAAATCTCCGAGTTCGAATCAGGGCAAACTCGGGAGAACTCTTGAATGAACTCGTACAGTGGGACAGGGCTTTTAGCAATCAATACAAGGGATTTTCCCAGCATCACGGCTTGGTTTGAGAACAGCTCTTCTCAAGAACATGAGACATTGTAGTAGTAGATGTAGCCCAGTTCACTGCAGACTAGACTTCCCACCATTGACTCCATCTACATCACATGGACTTGGAAAAGCAGCCAACACAATTACAGACTTATCCCACCTCAGTCATTCCTTCTTCTCCCTGCTCCCATCTGGCGCACACCAAGAGACTCAGGATTAGCTTCTTCTCATGGTATCACACTTCTGACTGGTCCTACCATAAGTTAGGATACTGTCCGATTCACCTCTACCCCATTGCCAATATTGGGCTTGGTGTATGGAACTGATGCGTTACAATGCTGAGAACTATATTCTGCAATCTGTATTTTCCCTTTGCTCTATCTATCGTATTGAGTTTGACTTGATTGTATTTTTGTGTAGTATTTTTGTGTAGCATACACAAAAGCTTTTTATTTTACCTTGCCACGTTTGACTAGAATAAACCTAAAAAAATCTAATGAAAATGAACATAATGCAGAATTTATAGGGTTAAAATTAAACTGTTATCTATATGGACTTCTACAAGACCTTTGATAAGGTTCTGCATGTTAGGTTGCTCTGGAAAGTTATATTGTAAAATATAAATATTTTATGTAGTATTGTGGATAGTGAAGATGGTTATCAAAAATTACAGCAGGATCTTGATCAGCTGGCCAATGATTCAATGAATCAATAATTCAATGATACTTTGTCACATGTACCTATGTACGGTGAAATTCTTTGTTTTTGTATGCAATACACAAAATAGGCAAAGAGTCGCCACGTATCGGGCGCCAACAAAGTTACAAAGTTCTCATTGGAATCCCTCTGTTCTCTGTGACCCCTCCCCCAGGTCACTCTTTGATCTCGGCGGTCCGACTGCAGTCCATTTAATATTTCAGGGAAAGATGTGCTGTATTTTGGGAATTCATACGAGGCCAGGACTAATACAGTGGGCCCTGGGAAGTGCTGTTGAGCAGAGGGATCACAGATTACAGGTACATAGTTCCCTGAAAGTGGCATCAAGAGTCAAGAGCGTTTTATTGTCATATGCCCCAGATAGAACAATGAAATTCTTACTTGCTTCAGCACAACAGAGTATGTAATCATAATAAATAATATAACAAAAACTCAGGAAAAAAACCCAATAACAGTGCAATAATAATAGTCTATTGTAGTTCGGAGCTTATATGAAGTTGTCGTGTTTAATAGCCCGATGGCTGTAGGGAAGAAGCTGTTCCTGAACCTGGACATTACAGTTCTCAGGCTCCTGTACTTTCTTCCCAATGGCAGTGGTGAGATGAGTGTGTGGCCAGGATGGTGTGGGTCCTTGATGATGCTGGCTGTATTTTTGAGGCAGCGACTATGATCAATCCCTTCGACAGTGGGGAGGTCAAAGCCGGTGATGAACTGGGCAGTGGTCACAACTTTTTGTAGTCTTTTTCGCTCCTGGACGTTCAAGTTGCCGAACCAGGCCATGATGCAACCAGTCAGTATGCTCTTTACTGTGCACCTGTAGAAGTTTATGAGAATCCTCTTTGACATACCGAATCTCCATAGTCTTCTCAGGAAGTAGAGGCGCTGATGTGCTTTTTTTATGATTTCATCAGTGTGCTGGGTCCAGGAAAGATAATCGGAAATATGCACGCCCAGGAATTTGAAGTTTTTGACTCTCTCAGCCATCGTCCCATTGATGTAAACAAGATTGTGGGTCCTCAACCTTCCTCTTCCAAAGTCCACAATCAGTTCTTTGGTTTTGCTGATATTGAGAGCCAGGTTGTTGTGCTGGCACCATATGGTCAGTCAGTCGATCTCACTTCTATACTCTGACTCATCACAATCTGTAATTCGTCCCACAACGGTGGTGTCGTCAGCGAACTTGAAAAGGGAGTTTGAAAAATGTCCGGCTACACAGTCATGAATGTAGAGTTAGTAGAGCAGAGGGCTGAACACGCAGTCTTGAGATGCTCCCATACTGATTATCACTGAGGATGAAGTGTTTCTGCCAATTTGATCAGACTGATCAGGAAGTCGAGGATCCAATTGCAGAGACACAGTTCCCTGAGTTTCGTAACCAGCTTGTAGTGGATGATGGTATTGAATGCCGAGCTGTAGTCTATAAAAAAACAGCCTGACGTAAGTGTTTTTATTGTCCAAGTGGTCCAGTGCGAAGTGGAGAGCCAGTGAGATTGCATCCTCCGTGGACCTATTGTGATGGTAGGCGAACTGTAGTGGGTCGAGGTTCTTCTTGAGGTAGTAGTTGATATACCCCATAACCAACCTCTCAAAGCTCTTCATCACCACGGATGTGAGTGCCACTGGTTGATAGTCATTGAGGCACGTCACCTTACTCTTCTTGGGCACCGGTATTATTGATGTCCTCAAAGCAGGAGGGAACGTCAGACCTCAGAAGTGAGAGGTTGAAAATGTCCGCAAAAACCCCTGCCAGTTGGTCTGCACAGGTTTTGAGAACTCGACCGGGTATACCATCAGGTCCAGGCGCTTTCCGAGGATTTACCTCCCAAAGCGGGGGCGAGTGATAGAGCGATAGGCACCCTTGATGGTCGTAGAGCAGTGATCAAGGGTGTTTAGTCCTCTGGTGTTGCAGGAGACATGTTGATGGTAGTTTGGGAGTGATTTTTTCAGGTTGGCTTTGTTGTAGACCCCGGTGGTAAATTCCTCAGGGGAAGCTGTCTGGTGCTTGTTGACCACAGCGTGCAGCAACTCCGGTGTCAGACGTCTGCCTGGGGTGCAATGCAGACTAGTCAGGATGATGGAGGTGAATTCCCTCAGTAGCTAGAAGGACGGCACTTCACTGCCAGGTGTTCCAGGTTCGGAGAGCAAGAGCTAGACATAACTGCCACGTCTGAGCACCACAAAGAGTTGACCACGAGGCAGACGACCCCTCCTCTCCCTTTCCCAGATGCCAACGTACGGTCCATGCGATGGATGGAGAAACCTTCAAGCTGGACCGCTGAGTCCGGGGAACTGGGGGTAAGCCATGTCTCTGTGAAACAGAACACAGAGGATTCCCTCAGCTCCCTTTGGTAAAGCAGCCTTGACCTTAAGTCCTCCACTTTGTTTCCTAGTGACTGTACGTTGGCTAGTATCACAGGTGATAAAGAAGATACATTTTGATACATTGGCCTTCATCAGTCAGGGTGTTGAGAAAGGAAGTCGGGATGTTATGTCACAGTTGTACAGGTGCACAACCTTTTATCCGAAGATCCAAATAACGAAAACCTCCGAATAGCGGCCATTTTTTCAGTCCTTGAAGAAAGGTCCTTGAAAACGTTCACCGAGGGCGGCCCGCAGAGGTGACAGCGGAACCTCCGGTCGGTCCTCGAAGAAAGGGGAACTAAATCCCCATTCATAAAAGAGAAGATGAGGGTATATTGCGCGGGAGGGTTAATAATTGACAATATGCTGCTGCCTGCCCGCTGAATTAAAACGTTCCCACGGTGGACTCACGATACACAGTGTTTCGTGAGTCTTGCGTGGGAACTTTTTAACTCAGCAGGGCAGGCAGCAGCAGATTGTCGCTCGCTTCAGTATCACCCCACCTACACCCCTCTGCTTCCCGGCCATGTGTGTGACCCCTTCCCTCCCCTCTCCAGCTCCCCGCTCCCCGCTCATTGCACCGGCGCGGGGGCTTTGCACTGTCTTCACGTCGGCGATTGCAGCAGGACCGTGTCAGGACCAATTAGACACCGACCACCAGGCCCACCGCAAGCACGGAGATCCCAGAGACCCACAGCCAACAGCAGCCCAGCCCAGCCCCACTCCAACTACAGAGGAACCTGGGTTGCGGATGACGGGGCGCAGCTCGGGGCGTCGTAGGGGCCCATCGGGGAGCGGCCACTCAAAGCCACGCCGGGCGATGTAGGGCCCTGCCCCGGTCTTGATGTTGGAGCCCCCGGCGGGCGCTAGCAAGTCCGCAGCAATTTACAGCCGCGCCGGGCGTTGTAAGGCCCCCCTCCAGGTCACTCTCAACCTCTATGATGTTTGCTCTCAACCCCGTAATTCGGGCGGGAGAAGTCGCCGTTGCCGGTGCCCCGCAAAGCAGTCTCCCACCGGAGACCGGCGAGCTCCCGGTGTCACCATCCACCGGAGTCGGGTCGCAGCAGCTCGCCCCCGCAACTCTCCACGCTCCGAAGCTGGCTAGCTCCACGGAGGTAGGTCCGTAGGTCCACAGCTCCACCGCTGCCCACCGACCCCCAGGCCCACTGCAAGCACGGAAATCCCAGAGACCCACCGCCAGCAGTAACTCCAGCCCAGCCCCGCTCCAACTCCAGAGGAACACGTAGGGGCAGAAGCTGATGGTGTGCAAGGTACGTCTTGTTCTTTGGGTGGCGGATGAGGGGGCGCAGCTCGGGCTGTGGGCGAACTGCCACTTGTCGCTGTAGCGGCCAAAGATCATAGAGGAGCTCCTCTATGATCTTTGGTAGCGGCCCATCGGGGAGCGGATTCCTCTGGAGTTGCAGGGGGAGGGGGGTATTGTGCTGTTTGATCGCCCCCTGCTATCCCAGGGACAGGGAGACACAGCGGCTTTTTAGACTGGTGGGCAATCACTTCCAAAGTTCTGCCCACACAGTCAGTACACCTCTCCTACACTGCATTTCATACAAACATTTATTCTGCAAGAAAAAACGACATTGAAGACTCAAACTCGCGATCGAGTAACTGCCAGGATCAAGGCGCAAACTCGCGACCTTGCGGATATGAGCCGAGCACTCTACCACTGAGCCAGCCATTAAAATCTACGCTAAAAAAATTCCATTCCGAAGACCGACAAATTCTGAATTACGAAAAGTGTCTGGTCCCAAGGCTTTCGGATAAAAGGTTGTGCACCTGTACATGATTTTGTTGAGGCCATATCTGGAGTATTGTGTTAAGCTTTTGCACCCTGCTCAATAAGGAAGAGGCTTCTGATAACACACTCTAGTTGTGAGATAAACAAAGGGCCTGTCCCACTTGGCCATCATTTGCGCGCCATTTACGCAACCTGGTAGCATGTGGGTAGTGCGGGACGGGCGCATGGAGTGGGGTGGAGGAGTGTGGAGTTGCGCTCGGTATCGCGCAGCGCGCAGGGATTTCGTCCTGTACGAAATCTTCGCGCGCCACCGGCCTGTCGCGTAAATGACAGCCAAGTGGGACAGGGTGACGTTTCGGGTCGAATGGGTGACGTTTCGGGTCGAGACCCTTCTTCAGACTGAAACATCATCCATTCCTTCTCTCCAGAGATGCTGCCGGTCCCGCTGAGTTACTCCTGCATTTTGTGTCTATCTTCAATTTAAACCAGCATCTACAGTTCCTTCCCACAGATTAATTTGGTCTGCAGCTTGCTACTTTTCATTCACCTCTTTTTTTGAATAGGGGCATTACATCTGCAGTTTTTCCAATTGCTAGCACCACTCAAGAAACTGGAACATTTTAGAAAATCACCATAAATATCACAAACTGGGTAAATATCATAAACTGGGCATTCAAATGACGTCACGCACTCCAGACCGCTGTGCGGACGCATGATGATGCACGCTACAGTCACTAACGGCCTGTCGCGTAAATGACGGCCAAGTGGGACAGGCCCTTAACTTGCTTCTAACCCATTTCTGTGGCTTATGAGGTGACTAATAGTTGGCAAGTGGGATCTACAGACTGTTTAACAGATAGACCATATGATGTGTAATAGGACAGGCAGATGGTAGATTATGAAATGGTGTGCTCTTTCAACCATTGATATATAGCGTTAGTATGCTCCTGATGTTTGAACACAATGGCAATGTCTTTCCTCACTGCCCCTGAACAGGAGAGTCCACCATATTGCAGGCTGGAATTGCATAAAAACCAGACCAGGTAAAGAAGAAAAAAAAGGGGCATTAGTGAACAAGATAGCCTTCGTGAATTTTTAAAAATATTATTCAAAGTTTTTCATTTCATTGCATAAATTTAAAATATTTAGTTTCCATGATGAATTTGCACATGCTCTGGATCAATTATCCAGAAATCTGGTTCTGTCACTTAACCACCAAAATGCTCGTTTTATACAATTATACTCAAATCTAGACATAACTGCTCTTAAATGCTATGCCTCTCAATATCCTCCCACTTATTACATTTCTCCTGGCCTTGTAATACATCACCAAATGCATTACCATGCATTTTTCTGGATTAATTTCCAATTGCTACTTAGATGCCCAGACCACCCAAATATATCTCAAATCTAAAGCTTTCCTCCTCACTGTCGACCCCACAGCCAATTTCTATAGAATCTTTTATTGATCATGCTCCCTATAATTGTCATTAATATTTTACAAAATACACAGCACAGCATGCTGATTCCTGAGGAACCCCACTTGTAACAGACTTCCAATCACAAATCACCCAAAGACTATTTTCTTGGCTTACTGCTATTGAGCCACTTTTAGATCTGCAATACATTTCATAAGGCTCAGGGGACTAATCCATCATTAAACTGTAGATGGATGTCAGTACAGCAATACATTTTCATGCTAATTAATGTGTGCCTTCCTATCTATCCCTATGCTCAAAACTGAATCCAATAATTTGTCCACCAATTCATCCTTGCAGGTATGTTTATATAGAGTTGCAGTGTACCAATCCTCTGGTATCTCTTCCATAGTCAGAGCCTCTGCAATTTATTCCCTTGTTTCCTTTATATTTTACCTAGACCTGTTGAATCATCCACTTTGAAATACTTAAACCTTCCTCTTTCAAAATGTTTGTATCATCTAATATTTCACACTTGTCCACCATGAAAGCCAATACTGTGCTTGTCGTCCTCTTTGTACAGAAAGCCACAAATAGTTTAGCAAGAACCTTCCCCTCATCCTTTACCTTTGTAACAATCCTAGATTTTCATTTTTGGTAACATATCTGCCCTGATTCTCCCATTTTATGTCTCCCACTGCTCTGAAATGGGTTCTCTTTCACCTACCTATTTAGAGTCCACTTTTCATTTGCATTAAATTGACTTGAACCCAATTTACAACCGTGATACCAGTTAGCTATATTAGCTATTTTCCAGAATTGTAAATATCACCACAAAGAGTTAAAAGTAAAACCTTTTGATTTGGGGGCCTCTGTCACAGATCCTGAAGAAGGTACAAAAGAGCTGACAACCTCCTTGCATAAACATCTTCTGTGAAGTGAACACAGGAATAGAGCTACTTCTAACCATTTCTGAAGCATTCTTGGCTTCATGCATGGTGCTAGAGCGCTGGAAGACAGATAAATAGAGCTCCAATTTGAAATAAAAAGAGATAGACTGTAGAACAGCCAGCACTATGAGTAGGTTGATCATGAAAATTAAACCCCATGGGACCAAAGGTAAAGTATTAAGATGGATTATAAATGGGCTCAATTGGAGAAAGAAGTTGTTAATGGTCAATGGAAGCTTTAGTGATGGAAGGAGTGTGTACAGTAGGTTTCTACATAGAAAATATGTGCAGGAGTAGGCCATTCGGCCCTTCGTGCCAGCACCGCCATTCAATATGATCATGGCTGATCATCCAACTCAGTATCCTGTACCTGCCTTCTCTCCATGCCCCCTGATACCTTCAGCCACAAGGGGCACATCTAACTCCCTCTTAAATATAGCCGATGAACTGACCTCAATTACCTTCTGTGGCAGAGAATTCCACAGATTCACCACTCTCTGTGTGAAAAATGTTTTTCTCATCTCGGTCCTACAAGAATTCCCCCTTATCCTTAAAATGTGACCCCTTGTTCTGGACTTCCCCAACATCGGGAACAATCTTCCTGCATCTAGCCTGTCCAACCCCTTAAGGATTTTGTAGGTTTCTATAAGATTCCCCCCTCAATCTTCTAAATTCTAGCGAGTACAAGCCGAGTCTATCCAGTCTTTCTTCATATGAAAGTCCTGACATCCCAGGAATCAGTCTGGTGAACCTTCTCTGCACTCCCTCTATGGCAAGAATGTCTTTCCTCAAATTAGGAGACCAAAACTGTACGCAATACTCCAGGTGTGGTCTCAGCAAGACCCTGTACAACTGCAGGAGAACCTCCCTGCTCCTATATTCAAATCCTTTTGCTATGAATGCTAGCATACCATTTGCTTTCTTCACTGCCTGCTGCACCTGCATGCCTACTTTCAATGACTGGTGTACCATGACACCCAGGTCTTGTTGCATCTCCCCTTTTCCTAATCGGCCACCATTCAGATAATAGTCTACTTTCCTGTTTTTGCCACCAAAGTGGATAACCTCACATTTATCCACATTATACTGCATCTGCCATGCATTTGCCCGCTCACCCAGCCTACCCAAGTCACCTTGCAGTCTCCTAGCATCCTCCTCACAGCTAACACTGCCCCCCAGCTTCGTGTCATCCGCAAACTTGGAGATGTTGCATTTAATTCCCTCGTCCAAATCATTAATATATATTGTAAATAGCTGAGGTCCCAGCACTGAGCCTTGCGGTACCCCACTAGTCACTGCCTGCCATTCTGAAAAGGACCCGTTTACTCCTACTCTTTGCTTCCTGTCTGCCAGCCAGTTCTCTGTCCACATCAATACTGAACCCCCAATACCGTGTGCTTTAAGTTTGTATACTAATCTCTTATGTGGGACCTTGTCGAAAGCCTTCCGAAAGTTCAGATATAACACATCCACTGGTTCTCCCTTATCCACTCTACTAGTTACATCCTCAAAAAATTCTATAAGATTCGTCAGACATGATTTACCTTTCATAAATCCATGCTGACTTTGTCCAATGATTTCACCACTTTCCAAATGTGCTGCTATCCCATCTTTAATAACTGACTCTAGCAGTTTCCCCACTACCGATGTCAGACTAACTGGTCTGTAATTCCCCGTTTTCTGTCTTCCTCCCTTTTTAAAAAGTGGGGTTACATTAGCTACCCTCCAATCCTCAGGAACTATTCCAAAATCTAAAGAGTTTTGAAAAATTATCACTAATGCATCCACTATTTCTGGGGCTACTTCCTTAAGTACTCTGGGATGCAGCTTGTCTGGCCCTGGGGATTTATCGGCCTTTAATCCATTCAATTTACCTAACACATCTTCCAAGTTAACCTGGATTTCACTCCGTTCCTCCATCTCATTTGACCCCCGGTCCCCTTCTATTTCTGGCAGATTATTTATGTCTTCCTTCGATACAGTGGACCATGGAATTTTAATTTCCAGACTACAGCACCAAGTGGGCATTTGTGGCAGTGCCCTGGGATGGTTCAGGTCCTATCTGGCAGACAGAACCATGCGGGTAAGCCTTGCTGACTTTGAATCCTCCTCCACTCCCTTGGTATATGGGGTTCCACAGGGCTCAATTTTAGGGCCCCTGCTCTTCTCCTTATACTTACTTCCTCTGGGCTCAATTTTAAGAAGGCATGGCATCTCCTTTCACTTTTATGCGGATGATAGCCAGTTATATATGCCACTCAGGAAAGAGGAAGACTATTCTTTAAAATCACTTCTGTCTTGTCTTGAGGACATTAAGTCCTGGATGGCCTTAAACTTTCTGGGACTTAATGAAGAGAAGACAGAGGTGATTTTGTTTGGCCCCAATGGCTGCCGTGAACCTCCCTTTGTTGACTTGGGTCCACTGGCAATGTCTGTAAAGCCAACCGTCTTGAACCTGGGTTTTAGGATGGACGGTGATTTTAAACTAGACAAACAAATAGGCGCGGTGGTTAAGTCCAGCTTCTTTCACCTAAGGAAGCTGGCAAAGGTGAAGCCCATTCTCGAGCGGGAGCATTTTGAAACAGTAATCCATGCCTTTATTACATCTAGGCTGGATTACTGTAACGCACTCTACTCTGGAGTCGCACGAGCTTCATTGGCTCGTCTCCAGCTTGTTCAAAATGCTGCCGCTCGCCTTTTGACTGGAACTCGAAAGAGGGAGCACATTACGCCAATTTTGGCCTCCCTACACTGGCTCCCAGTGCACTTTCGAGTTCATTTCAAAATTCTTTTATTTGTTTTTAAATCATTGAATGGGCTCGCCCCGCCTTACCTCTCTGAGCTGCTCCACCTATATGCTCCTGCCCGGTGCCTCAGGTCAGCTGATCAGCTGCTCCTTGAGGTACCAAGGTCTAAGCGGAAGCTCAGAGGGGATAGAGCCTTTTCTGTTGCTGCTCCGGCACTCTGGAACACCTTGCCGTTGCACATCAGACAGGCCCCCTCACTGTCCATCTTCAAATCCTCCCTAAAAACATATTTTTATTCTTTGGCTTTCGACACTGGCTGATGCATTGGTCCTGTTTTTAGTGCTTTTAATGTCTTTTAATTTTTAGTGTGTTTTTTTATAGTCCTTCGTTGTACGGTTTTTAATGGTTTTTAATTGTTTGTAATAGCTTTTTGTTCATGATTTCTCATGTACAGCACTTTGTGGCAACTGTAGTTGTTTAAAGTGCTTTATAAATAAAGTTATTATTATTATTATTCCTTAGTGAAGACAGAACCAAAGTAGTTATTCAATTGGTATGCCATGTCCTTGTTCCCCATGATCAATTCACCTGTTTCTGACTGCAAGGGACCTACATTTGTTTTAACTAATCTTTTTTTCTTCACATATCTATAAAAACTTTTGCAGTCAGCTTTTATATTCCCTGCCAGTTTTTTTTCATAATATATTTTCCCTTTCCTAATGAAGCCCTTTATAGGGGATCAGAAAATCCCAGACTGCAAAAAGATATCAACAGGCTCATTAGGTGGGTATAAAGGTGCATACAGGTTTATAGCTTCGGTAAAAATTGTAAATTGTCCCTGGTCTGTAGGATAGTGCTAGTGTACGGGATCGCTGGTCGGTTTGCACTCGGTGGGCCGAAGGGCCTGTTTCTGCGCTGTATCTCTAAACTAAACTGCTAGTACAGTTTGGCCTGCTCTCACTCTCACACACTGCACAAAGAAACAAAATATGCTTCTAACTGCTACAGATAATAATTTGGTCTCACCATTTTTGTGGTATTCATTTCTTCCACCCATGCCTTCCTTTCTTCCACATTCTCTATCTCTGAAAACCAGTCAATTTTCTCACTTTCCCGGTCCCACAAAGGGTTTCTGACCCAAAATACGGTTTCTTTTTCCACGGCCATTGCCCAGAATTACCGGGGTTTTCTCAGTGTTTTCTTCAGATGTCCAGCATCAGCACTTTTTTGATTTTCAACCTAATACTGCCTGGTTAGATTCCTTATGCTCAAAGAACAAAAAATGTAATATAAATTGCTCTGGTCAATAAAGTCTGCTGATTAAAAAAGGCAGCTGTTTTAATCTTTTAAACATTTGGCGACTGTACAATTTAAACAAAACATTAATATATTTTTAATATCTATTGGCAACATTAATCACTCTTAGGGATATTACTAAAAAACTACTGTGCAAAAACAGACATTTGAACCACAACTTAAGAGCACCCTAAGTGCACTACTGTAAATGATTTGGTGACCATTTCCACCATTGTTATGACTTACAGAAGACTGGCAGTTTGCATTTTACTGCCAACATTTTCATTTAAAATATACTACACTCACCATTTTCAGAAATGAGATGCAATTGCAGACCTTTTTCACTTGCTTTTCCTGCCACCGGTGAAAAATTAATTCTATAGGAAGGAACTGCAGGTGCTGGTTTAAACTGAAGATAGACACAAAATGCTGGAGTAACTCAGCGGGTCAGGCAGCATCTCTGGAGAGAAGGAATGGGTGATGTTTCGGGTCTTCGGCCTGAAGAAGGGTCCCGACCTAAAACATCTCCCAAAACATCTCTCCAGAGATGCTGCCTGTCCCGCTGAGTTACGCCAGCATTTTGTGTCTACCTTCGATTTAAACCAGCATCTGCAATTTTTTCCTACACTATCCCTTAAGAAGGGTCGATTGACAGTTGGAAAGCCTTGAAAGTTAACTAATAATTTATTTGTAGCAGCATAAATGCCACGCACTTGCCTATATGATATAATTCTGATCAATTCTCAGGATACTAGGGGTGAAGGATTTTCCAAAGAAAACGTCAATGAACAAGGGAGATGACAGAATGTCTTGTTGAACATGGCATGCTTCACACAAGTGCCAGCCAATATGTTAATCGCCAATACCGACTGAAGCATACTGTCCAAGGTTTACTGCAAGCATATTCCAGCTGTTCCATTTTCTGAAGAATTATGAAAAGAAATGAACATACTCAAATCATCAGCAAATTACATCTTGGAGGAAAGGAAATTTATCAGAAATAAAATATGGCTGAACAATGAATCAAATTGAGCCATGAGATGTCAGAATTGTTCTTTATAAGAGGGAGAAGAGGTTGAAGGAGTGATTTGGTAGGCGTGTTCAAATTTTTAAGAAAATACGATAGAGTGAAAAGGTCGAAGCTGTTTCCATTGGCAGTAGGGCCAGTAACTACAATGATCTAAAATACTGCCAATATGACTATTGGGAGGAATCAGAGAAATCATTTGACTGCGATGCCTAAAAGAGTGGTGGAAATAAATCCAATACTAACTTTCAAAATATTTGAAAATTCAAGAATGTGGGATTAATTGCATAACATTCAAAATGCTGGCGCAGGCATCATTAAAGACTTCTTTTTGCATTTAATGATAAGGCCAATCAAGCTTTCAGTGGGTGTTTGTCTATCTACCAAAAACAACACGTTCAAAATAGATGCTGCCTCACCCGCTGTGTTTCTCCAGCATTTTTGTCTACCTTCGATTTTCCAGCATCTCAAGTACCTTCTTAAACGTTCAAAATATTCTACTGTCATTAGTAAAATTCACAAGAAAGCTGGTTTAGCAAAACAATGAGGGGGCTTTTTCAACCCAAGTAAAATTTGAAATGTTATTCCACACCTAACCTTGTTTGTAACAAATGTGCAAAACCAACACTAAATGGTCTCCTGAGACCACAAGTCCAGCACGCACTCGACCCACTACAGTTTGCATACCAGAACATTGGGGTGGATGACGCAGTCCTCTACATGCTGCACCGGATCTACTCCTTTTTGGACAAACCCGGTGGCTATGTGAGGATTATGTTCTTCGACTTTTCAAGTGCGTTCAACACCATCCAACCCCTGATTCTGAATGACAAGCTTAAGAAGATGGGGGTGGATTCCACATTTATCTCCTGGATATACGACTACCTGACGGGTCGACCACAGTTTGTCAAGCTGGGGGACAGTGTCTCTGGCACAGTGGTGTGCAATGTTGGAGCCCCACAGGGAACGGTTCTGGCCCCGTTCCTCTTCACCCTGTACACAGCAGACTTTAACTGTAAGTCTGACACATGCCACGTACAGAAATACTCAGATGATACAGCGATTGTGGCATGTGTAAGGAACGGGCAGGAGGAGGAATACAGGAACTTGACCAGTGCCTTTTGTGCCTGGAGTGAAGAGAACTGTCTCATCCTGAACACAACTAAGACTAAAGAGATGGTGGTTAACTTTGGCAGGTCCAAGCTCCCCCTTCAGCCGGTCAACGCTGCAGGGGCTGACATTGAGGTGGTGCAGACATATAAATACCTTGGAGTGCACCTTGACAACAAACTGGACTGGTCTGTCAACTCTGACTCCCTCTACAAAAAAGGCCAGAGCAGACTCTTTTTCCTCAGAAGGCTCAAATCCTTCAATGTGTGTAAGGATATGCTGCACATGTTTTACAACACAGTGGTTGCAAGCGTTATTTTCTACGCTGTTGTCTGCTGGGGCAACAGCATTAGTGCAAAAAACAATAGGAAGCTGGTCAAACTGGTTAAACGAGCTAGCTCAGTGCTGGAGGGGAGAGTAGACTCTGGGATGGAGGTGCTTGAGAGGCGTATGAGGCACAAGGTGCAGGTCATCCTGAAAAACCCCGGGCATCCCCTCCATTTAATTCTGGAGAGTCAAAAGAGCACTCGGAACAACAACCGGCTCATCTCCCTGCCCTGTAGAACGGAGCGGTTCAGGAGATCCTTCACCCCTGCAGCCATTAGATTTTATAATTCGGACCGCTAGGCTGTAGGGGGATGCATTTTGCAATTATTAATTTTTAACTGTTAATTATTGGTCTTTTTAAGTATTTATTGCTCTCAGGTAGTGTCCACATTGTATTCTATGTATTTTCTGTCTGCGTTCGTTTTGAATCTGTGGGTTTGTTGGTTGGGAGCTTCTGGACATCTGAATTTCCCTGAGGGGATCAATAAAGTATTTATTATTATTATTATTATTATTATTATTATTATTAAAAGCCAAAGAATTCTATTTCTACAGTGCTATCTGCAGCTACATTAGTGCAAAGAAATAGCAAGAATGGAGACATTACACAATAAAGTTTCTTAATTTTCAGAACCACTCATCTTAAGTCTCTTCCGATCTACATCTAAGACATCTCACACGTCTTCAACACTTCAATATCTTTCAATTTCGAGGATCCATTCCCAAACAGGGTAGGTCTCAGGGGAACGCCGGTTATTCCTTGAACAGAGACCCAATCAGTTCCCCTCAACTAACACTCCTTGCTTGCAGAACTTATCCTTGGCTTCAACAACTTCTCTTTTGACTCCTCACTTTCGACACTCACGACACAACAGTGATTGGGCTGATCACCAACGGTGATGAAACAAAATACAGAGCGGAGGTGCAGAACCTGGCGAACTGGTGCGCACGTAACAACTTGTCACTAAACACCTCCAAGACCAAGGAGCTGATTATTGACTTCAGGAGGTGACATAATGGAGAATACGCCCCAATCTCCATCTACGGGGAGAGTGTGGAGAGAGCGTCCAGCTTTAAGTTTCTGGGCACTCACATTTCAGAGGACCTCACATGGTCCACCAACACCGCTGCGCTGGTCAAGAAGGCACAGCAACGACTGTTCTTACTGAGGACATTAAAAAAGACTGGTCTGCCCCAACAGCTGCTGACAACCTTCTACCGCTGCACCACAGAGAGCATATTAACGTATGGCATCTCTGTGTGGTATCTCAGCTGCACGGAGGCGGAGAGGAGAGCTCTTCAGCGCGTCGTCCACAGAGCGCAGAGGATTATTGGGACACAGCTACCAGCCTTGGAGGGCATCTACCACACACGGTGCCTCAGGAAGGCCGTCAGCATCCATAAAGACTCCTCACACCCTTGTAATGGACTGTTCGAACTACTTCCCTCCGGCAGACGTTACAAGGCCTTCTACGCCAGAACCTCCAGACTCAGGAACAGCTTCATTCCCTGAGCTATAGCGGCTCTGAACCGGCCCTGCTGAGTGCCTCCCACCCCCATGGACTGTCTCCCTCGGATGGTCACGTCGCACAGACACATCTGCACTTTAGTCTGTTGAACTGTTTTGACTGTTTTACTGTTCTTTTTACAATCCATGTTCTCGGGATATCTAAATCCAAATTTTATTAGTTATTTATGTTATGACATCGGATGGAAGCTGCATACCAAATCTCGTTGCGCTTATGTGTAATGACAATAAAATATATTATTATTATTATTATTCTTCAAGTCAAAGCTGGAGCCATGGGCCCCAGCTATGACAAAGTCTTTTAATTGGCAACTTTGAACACTCGTTGTTGCAACCATACCCCAGCATCATTCCCCCAACTCTTTCTCCACTACATCAATGACTGCATCACAGCTGCCTCCGGCACCCATGCAGAACTCGCTGTTTTTATCAACTTTACCACTCATTTCCACCCTGCACTCAAATTCACTTGGAGTATCTCCGACACTCTATCCCCTTCCTCAATCTGTCTCCATCACAGGGAGCAGACTATGTACAGATGTCTACTACAAAATCACCAACCCACGGCTCTCTGGACTACACCTCCTCCCCTCTGCCTCTTACAAGAACACTGTGCTTTATTCTCAATTTCTCCATCTCTGCCGCAGTTACTCGAAAGATGAGGCTTTACAGGCTAGGAGATCCGAGATACTCTCTTTGTTCAGTAAATGCAGATTCACACCCTCCCCCCTACCCTCCCACTGCTGTGAATGGAGCCCTCACCTTTGTCGCCTCTGTGTCCTGCAGTTTTGCTCTCGCTCCCTTTCCCCCCAGGTGGAACAAGGAGTTCCCCGGGCCCTTTCATCCCACCAGCCTCAGCATCCAATATACATTCTCTGACATTTCCATCAACTCCAATGTAATCCCACCATTAATTATATCTTTTCATCACCCCTTTCTTCCTTCTGAAGAGACCATGCCCTCCACAACCTCTTGGTTCACATCCATTCCTACTCAAACAGCCTCCACCCCAGGTACTTGCCCCTCAACCACAGGAGTTATACTATCTGCTCTTACAACCCTTCACCAACTTCCATCCAGAAACCCCAACAGCCCTTCCAGGCGGAGAGATTCACATGCACCTCTTCAAAACTCATGTACTGCATTAGTCTAGGCATCAATTTTGCCATACACTTGTGGTCTGTCCGCTAATGCCCGTGCAGATTTCTCCCATCCGCTCCCCTCCCAAATCGCCCTGTTCCTTTCCTAAACTAATTTACCATCCCCTAGTCCCCCATTACCCCTTTCCTTCTCTTTTACAGATTTGTCCTCCCCTGTTCCAATCAGTCTGAAGGAGGGCCCCAACCCAAAACATATGTCCACTCCCTCCATAGATGTTGCTTTACCAGAGTTCCTCCAGCACTTAAATGTTTTAATCTTGAATTCCAGGTTCTTAGTCAGGATTTGTTAATAGCTATTAATAATTTTGACTTTTGCTGATGTTTCAATACTTTTCTGCATTAAATTATTCCAATAATCTTGCTCACAAGATTCTTATCACTAATCTACTGCAGAACAAGCTTACCAATTGTCGCAGCAAGCTCTGGGTCAAAGGTATCATCTGTAAACCGTAGCAGTAAGCTGAAAAATAAAAACAACTGTTCACAGTACAAATATAGATCAGAGATTTTATTGAGGATTAAAAATAAAATTCATGTCAAATCATTAAGATCTACCGATCATTATGGTCTATTGATAAGTCAAGAAACAAGTATCTGAAGACGCTGGAACCTTGACGAAAATAAACCAAACTGCTGATGGAACTCAGGGGTCAGGCAGTATCTCTCCTCCTTGCCTCTTTCTTTCACCTATCTCCTTTCTATTCCAGTTTCAAAGAACATTCCCAACCCCAAATGTTACTGTTTGTTATCTATATCAATGATTTGGATGAGAACGTACATGGCAAGATTAGCAAGTTTGCACATGATACAAAAGTGGGTGGTTTTGCAGATAGTGAAGTTGTTTGAGAAAAATTGTAGCAGGATATTGATTCATTGGCCAGGTGGGATGAGGAATGGTTGATGTAATTTAAAACAGTGAAATGTGAGGTGTTGCATTTTGGGAAGTCTAACATGGGCAGGACATAAACAGTAAATGGTAGGACTTTGTGGAGTGTTGTGGAGCAGAGGGATTTAGGAGTGCGTGGTTCCTTGAAGGTGGAGTCGCAGGTAGATAGAGTTGTCAAAAAGTTTTTTGGCACATTGACCTTCATCAGTCAGAGTAATGAGTATAGAAATTGGGAGGTCATGTTGCAACCGTATAAGACATTGGCGAGGCCACATTTAGAGTATTGTGTTCATTTCTGGGCACCAGGAAATATGTTGTTAAGCTGAAAAGGGTACAGAGAAGATTTATTGCCAGGACTAAAGGGTCTGAGCTACAGGGAGAGGTTGAGTAGACTGGGACTCTATTCCTTGGGGCGCAGGAGGATGAGGGGTGATCTTATAGAGGTGTATAAAATCATGAGTGGAATAGATCAGGTAGATCCACAGTCTCTTGCCCAGAGTAGATGAATGGAGGTTCAATGCGAAGGGGAAAAGATTTAATAAGAATCTGAGGGGGTACCTATTCCACACAAAGGGAGGTGGGGGTATGTAGCCCTCAGAAATGTAGGAGTTGGTGATTTTGTAGTAGGCGACAGTACATGGTACGCTCCCTGTGATGGAGACTGCGATTGAGAAAGAGGAGTGTCAGAGATACTCCATGTGAATTTGAGGGCAGGGTGGAAGTTAGTGGTAAAATTGATGAAGTTAACGAATTCTGCTGATGCAGGAGGCAGTCCCAATGCAGTCGTTAATGTAGCAGAGAAAATCGGGGGAGATGCGGTGTACCTTTGTAACAAAGAGCCTCCCCTCCCCCAAAACTAAAATACAGGCATAGCTAGGGCCATGCAAGTGCCCATGGCTGCACCTTTGACTTGAAGAAAGAGAGTTGCAAATCTTGTTTGGCATGGATTAATTTGACCAAAGGACCTGTTTCCGTTCTGTATTAGTTCATGGCACTATCCCTGTGGAATCATTCAAAGCACTTCCCCTAATCATCACAGCAACATTGGGTAATCATGTCTTTCTTAGCACATTGCCAGAGCGAGTAAAAAGTTCACCATCTGTCACTACTTGGTGACTATGTTTAATGGTAACCTCATTCAGTTCTGCATCCATAGTAAACTGCAATCTCTGTCTCACTGGATAAATATGAAACAGTCTTTTTTGTAAAAATAAAAGTGTGAATTGTCAGATAGCATTATAGAATCATGGAAATGTATAGAAACTCACAACCCTGCGCATCCATGCCAATTGTGATTCCTTTCTACAATAATTCCATTTGCCTGCATTAGGTCCATATCCCCATACTCCTTTCCTGTCCACATACCTACCCAAATGGTTTTAAACATTGTATTGGCATCTTCCTCCACTACCTCCTCAGACAGCTCATTCCAAATACTCACCACCCTCATAATTTTGTAAACCTCCATAAGATCACCCTTCAGTCTCTAGGTTCCGGTCAGAATACACTCAGCCCATAAAATTACAACAGGATTTTGATCAGTTGGGCAAGCAGGCTGAGGAATAGCTAATAGAGTTTAATGCAGATTAGTGAGAGGTATTGCATTTTGCGAAGTCAAACCAGGGCAGGACCTTCACAGTGAATGGTGGGGCGCTGGGGAATGTTGTAGAGCAGAAGGATCTAAGAGTACGGGTACATAGTTCCCTGAACATGGCGTCATAGTAGATAAGTTAGTCAGGTAGGCTTTTGTACATTGGTGTTCTTCAGTCTTGGCATGGAGTATAGAAGTTAAGATGTTATGTTAAAGTTGCAGAACACATTGGGAGGTCACGTTTGGAGCATTGTGCCCAGTTTTGGTCGCCCTGCTATAGGAAGGATATTATTACGCTGGAAAGCGTGCAGAAAAAAATTAAAAGGGTGTTGCCAGGACTCAAGGGCCAAAGCTACAGGGAGTGGTTGGGCAGGCTAGGACTAAAGATGTCAAAAAAAATGGGCATAGGTTTAAAGTGAGAGTGGCAATGTTTAAAGATGGGTAGGGCGTATATTTTTACACAAATAATGGTGGGCTTCTAGAACATGCTGCCAGGGGTGGCTAAGGCAGATAGCATAACAGTGTGTATAAGGCTTTTGGATAGCCACAAGAAATGGACCATGTACAAGTAGAGGAGATTCATTTAACCTGGCATCAAGTTCAGCATGGATATTGTGGGCCAAAGATCCTGTTTCTGTACTCCTCTATGGGTTAAGAGAAATGAGGACTATCTTTAAGATTGGATGCCATTAATTCTTGAAATTAACACAGTTGTGATATACGATGAAACGGTTTGACTTAAGTTTTGGGATTCAAGAGTCAAGTCAAGTGTTTCATTGTCATATGTCCCCATAGGACAATGAAATTCTTACTTGCTGCAGCACAACAGAATATGTAAACATAATACATAACAGGAGAAGAAAAGTTCAGTGTGTATATATATATATATATACACATGCACTCAATAAATAAACAAATATAGCGCAATAATAATAGCCTGCTGTAGTTCAGAGCTTATTTGTTGTTGTGTTTAATAACCTGATGGATGTAAGGAAGAAGCTGTTCCTGAACATTACAGTTTTCAGGCTCCTGTACCTTCTTCCCTACAATGATCTTCTTGCGTCTGGCATGCACAGCCTAAAGTTGTAAGACGGGTTCCGTTCAAGGATACTATGACTGTTATTATGGGCAGTTTAGCTGTAGGGTGCTGTAGCTATAATTCAGGATAACTAAACGTAAGGGCTTAGAGATAAGGACTTCAAATGTTGGGTGTTATTACATTTTGAGATTGTAGGCAGCTACACCTCATCTTATTAGGTTTATTTCAATGTTTGTTTCCACCTTCCACTTGGCTTAAGTTAAAGTTTACGCAGAATGGTATCAAATCAAGTCTGGGAATGCTGATTTTGGGGTAAGTGTTATTAAGATTTACGGTTAGGTTATGGTTTAATGTAATATAGTTAGAATATGACTTTTGGAGATGAGTAATGTCAGATGTGGCAGTGCGGCTGCTGAATGACCTGGACTGCTTCACTTTCCACTGTAGGCTGCAAAGATTGGCATCGTTGTGTACCCGCACTACCACCTCGGTCTTGGCCGTCACTAAATGCAGTCTTGTTTTCAGGGAGAGGGAGAGATGGATGAGGAGGTGAAGCCCAGAGGGACCAAGGCTGCAACGTCCGCCAGCTGTGCTGCGTCAGGAAGCCCGCGGCCTAAAGACGCAGCGGCCCGGAGTCGGAGCCGGAGCCGGGCCCAGAGCCCGCGGCCACTGCCTCACCTGGACTTGCCGACGCCGCTCTCGCCAATGATCAAGATCTTGAGGGTGGTTAATATGTCTTCGTCCATCGCTCCCTCCACCAGCATCCGCTCTGAAGTCAGTCAGTCAGTCACCCCGTCAACCTCTTCACCACAGCCCAGCCCAGCCCGGCCCGGCCGACAAACAAAGCATCCGACTTACGACCCGCCCTCTCGCCGGAGCCGCGCCTCTTCCGCGAGCGACGCAGGCACTTGCTTGCGACCAAAGGTCATATACTTGCGACCACAGATCATATACATGCGACCAAAGATCATATACTTGCGACCAAAGGTCCTGCTATAGCAAGGAAGGTAGACACAATTGCTGGGGAAACTCAGCGGGTGCAGCAGCAACTATGGAGCGAAGGAAATAGGCGACGTTTCGGGCCGAAACCCTTCTACAGACGGGTATCCTATAGGAAGGAGCTTTGCTTGTGAGCCGACGGCGCTTTATTATCTTTGCTTGCGAGAGACCAAACGTCGGCCCAAGGATCCTCTAGCAAGCTCCGCTAAAGGATCTTTGCGTCTGCCTGCTGTCGTCTGGCGATTTCCCCTTTAAAACACAAAGCGAGGACGTGAAGGTTTGTTTATCACTGGCAGCAACGCAGTAAGAGGTGTTAGCAGGGTCCGACACAAAGGAGGCCCAGGCAGCATCTGTGGAAGGAATGGGTCCGGGACCCTTCATTGAGTGTGGGATTTTTTGTAGCTGGGTGAATCAGAAAGTTCCCACATTTCAGGAAATTACATTATCACAACTTCCATTTAAATTCAAAAATCTTTTAGGATGAGAATAATAATAATAATATAATAATAAACTTTATTACAGACTCAAGGTCCAGACAAGGGGCAACATTACATTAAAAATGTATTGCATATTAAATATCATAAAATACATATAAAATCGTGGTATATCACTTATAAAAACATCATAATTTATATTTAAAAAAACCACAATTCATAAGTTAAAAATCCAGATTAAAAGAATGATCAATGTCCTACAACGAGACAACAATACCAGTGTCTCCACAGCTGGGATTCGTAGCGTGTAGTGCTAACCCGTATGTTTGACAAGGCCACAATAATTACATTTTTAGAGTAATTTATCCTGCAAATGAATTTATACATGTGATGTCTTAGGATAGCTTCTAAAGTACTGACTCCTGCAGCCACAAACATATTACTGGCACTACACCATCTAGGTCGCCTTAGCAGTGTTCTCATGGCATCGTTATATGCCACCTTTAGTCTCTGCATACTTGTCTTTCCATAGTTCGACCACAGGTGCGCAGTATAGAGTGGTGTGCAGTATGCTCTAAATAGCGACACCTTCACCACATCTGCACACGCACCAAATTTACGCAAGAGAATATTCGCCTGTACATACAGCATGCGTCGTTGCCTATAAATATCCTCATCATCTGTCATTTGTTCTGTAATAATATGCCCTAGATATTTTACCTTATTACAGACACTAAGATTATTGTCAAGACAATTTAAAATCAGGATATTTTAGACATTTATCCTCTTTGGTTCTACAGATCATAACAGCACTCTTACTAGCATTATATTTAATGTCATGTTCCACACCATACACAGAACATATAGTAAGGAGCTGCTGGAGACCAGCGCTAGATGGACTAAAGACCACAAGATCATCTGCATACATAATATGGTTCACTAAAATATTACCAATCACGCACCCAGTGTTACAGGCTTTCAATTGTTTAGACAGATCATCAATATATAGATTAAAAATGACTGGGGACAAAATTCCACCTTGTCTAACACCATTGCTAACCCCAAATGGGGCTGAGACCCTATTGCCCCATTTTATTTGCATAGTCTGGTGGGCATACCAGTAGGCCAGAATTCTAACAATGTATTTAGGCACCCCTCTTTGACTCATTTTACCAAACAACTTTCTGTGATTAACACGGTCAAAGGCTTTGGAAGCATCAAAAAGCACATAAGGATTGAAGAATTTTTGCCTCTATATTTGTTTACAATCTCCTTTAGGGCATATATGCATGTCAGTGCCATGTTTAGCTTTAAAGCCAAACTGGTTATCTGTGGAGTTAACAAACTCATTTATTCTATCCAGCAGAACTCTTTCTAAAACTTTTGACAATATGCTGGCTAAAGCTATGGGCCTGTAATTATTTAGGCTGCCTACTTTACCAGCTTTGTCCTTAATGACCGGCACTAACAGGACAGACAACATTGAGTCTGGTAACAAGCCATGAATCATAAAGCCAGTAAAACAAATAGCAAGGAGAGGAGCTATCCTCATACTTGCATACTTAAGATGTTCAGCAGAGATATGATCCAAGCCACTTGCTTTGTTGTTGGACAGCTTGTACATGGCATGATACAACTCATGTGACATAATCGCCATCGAGTCATTACTCTCAATGTTGTCCACCCTATACAAGTCACCTTGGACAGTTGAATAAAGTGTTATAATGTTGTCGCCATAACTCCGCGATATTAGCTGTTCCGGAGTTTCCATCTACAGTGCATGGTAGAGATGTTTTGCTACTGCTAAGAGCTCTCACTTCCTTCCAAAAATCTGTAGTATTGTTACTTAGCAGCTTCTTAGCCATGGAATCAGCCCTCATAGCTTGCTCATTTTTACAGATGAAGCGAACAGCATACTTATACCTTGCATTAGTGAGCTTCTTGTGCTCAAACACAGGCCCCTGTCTGGGTCTACCTGCCATAGCCCATGATTTGGTGGCTTCACGGGCTTCAGCATGATACTCAGCTACATACTTATTCCAGCCAGGCCTGATGTTATGTGTCTTATTTTTATGCTTGCAGTAGGGCTTACTGCCTACATATAAGGTGCTTACTATATCATTATATATGGAGCAGATATCTCTCGTATGCTTCATATCTTTACAATTAACATTACTACATATTATTGCATCTTTAGGTAGGTGAATATTGCTTAAGGATTTATCTGTATGGGCATAATAGGCTAGGATGTCTTCCTTTGTAAGCGTTGAACAGTCCAGTTTGTCTGTATTAAAGCTATTTCTATCTCTGGATACCACAGGTATGTGTTCAATATTTATTGTCATAGCAACAGGTATATGATCAGTCATTGCTGCCCCATACAGAATGCTCATACACCCCAATGAGGCATGTGCATCAGCTGTACTAATACAGTGGTCCAGCCATGATGTGGTGTGCCAAGCCTCACTAATATAAGTATAACTATCTGTAGGTAAAAGCACTTTGCTTGACAATATTAAATTATTATCTTGACAGAGTGTAACTGTAGTGGAAATGCTGGAACAAATGGCTAGTGATGCTTTAAAAGGGACCAATATTATTTTGGTTAAGAAAGAACTGCAGATGCTGGAAAAATCTAAGGTAGACAAAAATGTTGTAGAAATTGAGTGGGTGAGGCAGCATCTATGGAGCGAAGGAATAGATGACGTTTCGGACCGAAACCCTTCTTCAGATTGGTGGGGGGGATGGGAAGAAGAGGAAGAGGCGGAGACAGTAGGCTGTGAGAGAGCTGGGAAGGGGAGGGGAAGGAGGGAGAAAACAAGGACTACCTGAAATTGGAGGTCAATGTTCATACTGCTGGGGTATAAACTACCCAAGCAAAATATGAGGTGCTGCTCCTCCAAATATTATTTTGGTTCTATTCTGTTTGGCATCAACCTCCCCCCCCCCCCCCCCCTTTTAAAAAAAAAAATCTGCCTTTGGTGTGTTTCATCTTATACTTAAAAGTATATAAAGAGGCCATGCCGACATCTGGGGAGCGTACAGCACGGAAATGGGCCCTTTCACCCCACATGGTCCATGCTGATCTAAGCAAATCAGCCCTATTATTACCTTAATTCTCTGCAATTTATCTCAACTTGATTTTTTTTTTACTACAACAAAAGTAGCAATGTTACAAAATGTTGACATTTAAATAATCAAGTCTGCAATTTATCCCATCAGATAAAGCACAAAAATAAGTTTAATTTGACACCTAATTCACTTTCATATCTTCAGTATTAAAAAAGTTATGGCCATTTTCATACTCGGAAATTAGCATCTTGTTCCCTATTGATTTTCCATTGACTTAACACAAAAGCTGTGATCGAGGACAGTGAAATGGCCATAACTTCCTTAAAAATTAAGAGAACTGAAAGAAATTTTCAGTTATTATAGATTGAAGCATTCTGAAACAAATATGTAACAATCTTACTTGGATGACCTGAAATTAAAGCATATAATTAGTTAGTTACCCAATTGTAGCTAATTCCAAACTTCAATTACTAGATCTAAACATCTATCCATTTCTTAAGAAAAGATTAACATTTTTAAATAGCCTAAGTGTCCAAATAACATTCACAAAGAATTCACAATAAAACATGATTTTTAAATCTCATTTACATTAATTTATAGGCCAAATGGAAGGAATTTAGTGTTCAATTGCTGTAAATTAATGGCCATTTAAATCAGCTTTCGAATGGGATCCTGTGGAACTCTGTGGAACGCACTGGTTTGGAACGTTCCCATTGCGGTAGATTTGTACCCCATATGCCCAGAAAAATACTGCGGGATTTAATGGGGCCCCAAATTAGCTACTCGCAACATAAAACGTTGTATAAAGGGATCTTAAGAAGCCCTTTTTAATGTAAAAATAATCAACCTACCTTCCGTTGTCCCCTGTATGAGATCCGTCCCGTTGTCGGTGGTCGCGGGTTTAGAGGATAATTTTTAACCTACTATAACAATTAAATTAACCAATATAGTTTAAAAATACCTGCAGCGAATGAACCTGGCAGCGATATTTCGTCAGCAACTAAGTCGGCTGAACAACCTCGATTTGAATAGCCTAGGGAAAATCGCGTTTTAAACCCGCCCCCCTCTCAATGGCGCCAACATCATGCACACGGGCTGGGACAGATCTGCAGCCCTGCTGAAGGTAGGTTTTGCAACATATCTAACAAAAGGAGCTGAGGGAATGCTCTGTGTTCTGTTTCACAGAGACATGGCTCAGCCCCAGCTCCCCAGACTCAGCAGTCCAGCCTGATGGTTTCTCCATCCATCGCATGGACCGTACACTGGCATCTGGGAAAGGGAGAGGAGGGTGCATCTGCCTCATAGTCAAATCTGCATGGTGCTCAGATGTGGCAGTCCTGTCCTGCTCGCCACACCTGGAACACCTGGCTGTGAAGTGCCGTCCCTTCTACCTTCCAAGGGAATTCACGTCCATCATCCTGATCGCGGTCTACATCCCTCCCCAGGCTGATGTCCGTCTGGCATTGGGGGAGCTGCACGCCGTGGTCAATAAGCACCAGCCCCGAGGCATTTATCACCATAACTGGGGATTTTAACAAAGCCAACCTTAAGAAATCGCTCCCTAACTTTCACCAACATGTCTCCTGCAGCACCAGAGGACCAAACACCATCGACCGCTACTACACGACCATCAAGGATGCCTATCGCTCTATCCCTCGCCCTCACTTCGGTAAATCCAACCATACCATGATGCTGCTTCTTCCTGCAGCAATTGAAGAGCGCACCCCCAGAGGTGAGGACAGTACAGAGCTGGTCGGGGGGGGGGGGGGGGGGGGGGCTGAGGAACAACTCCAGGAATGTTTGGAGTCTGTAGATTGGGCAATGTTCAGGGACTCGGCAACAGACCTGAACGAATACGCCACAGTCGTTACAGACCTCATGAAGAAATGTGTGGAGGACTGCATCCCAACAAAAACCTTCCGAGTGTTTCCCTATCAGAAGCTTTGGATGAACTATGAGATCCGCACTCTTCTGAAGACCAGACAACGGGCATTCATGTCTGAAGATACAGTGGTGTACAAAGGTCATCAAAAAGGACAAAAGGAACTTCTGCTCCAAGCTGGAGGATGAGACAGATGTTCGGCAGCTCTGGCGGGGCCTGAATGCAATCACCTCCTACAAGGCGAAATCAGGAGGTAGCTCGAATGTCGGCGTAGCATCACTCCCTGACGAGCTCAATGCGTTTTACGCACGCTTTGACAGGGAGAACACTGATGTGCCTTCCTGAGCCCCCATTCGCCATGATGGTATTTCGGTCACAGTCACAGAGGTCGACGTCAGAAAATCCTTCAGAGGGGTGAACCCTCGGAAAGCGGCGCTGCCTGATGGTATACCCAGTCATGTTCTAAAGACCTGTGCGGACTAACTGGCTGGAGTTTTTACGGACATTTTCAACCTCTCACTTCTGAGGTCTGAGGTTCCCACCTGCTTTAAAAGGGCATCAGTAATACCGGTGCCCAAGAAGAGCAAGGTGATGTGCCTCAATGAATTTCAACCAGTGGCACTAACGTCTGTGGTGATGAAGTGCTTTGAGAGGCTGATCAACTCATACCTCCACAAAAACCTGGACCCACTGCAGTTCGCTTACCGCCACAACAGATCAACGGTGGATGCGATCTCGCTGGCTCTCCACTCCGCTCTGGACCACTTGGACAACAAAAACTCATATGTCAGGCTGTAATTCATTGACTACAGCTCGGCATTTAATACAATCAATTTAATCCCTCCCTCCCTCTCCTTTCCCCTACCCTCAGTCACTCCCTCCCTCCATCACTCCTCTCCCCTCCCTACCTCCCTCCTATCCATCTATCCCTCAGTCCCCCCACTCCTCACCTCACCTCCCCTATCCCCCCCACTATATCTCCTCACCTCCCTCACTGCCCTCTCCCTCTATTCCCCCTCCTCCCCCACTCTCCGTCCTCACCTCCCTCTTCTTTCCCCTCTCCTACCCTCCCCATTCCTCCCTCACCTCTCCTGTTCCCTAACCTCAGTTGCTCACTCCCTCCATAACTCCTCTCCCTTCCCAACCCCCTCCTCTCCCTCTATCCCCCCTCCTCCCCCACTCTCCCTCCCCCACTTTCCCCTCCCTACCCCTCCTCTCCCTCAATACCCCCAGTCTCCCTCCTCATCTCCCCCACTTTCCCCCCTCTCCCTCCCTACCCCCTCTTCTCCCTCCTCACCTCCCCAGGATCTCGAGGTTGCCGCTCCTCTGACCGGAGGTTGCCTTTACCAGAGGTTGCCTTAACTGTAGGTTGCCTTGACTGGAGGCCATGCAGACCAGAGGCCACGTTGACCAGAAGCCACGCCGGGCAACGCCGGGCTGAGGCAGACGCCGCTAGTGACAACGGATGCGGCCAATCAGTGTGGACGATGGTGCCAGAAGGGGCGTCGCCGTCCTGGCGGTGACTGACCGGAGAGGAGACCAATCTGCGCATGCGCGGTTTTTAAGATTTTTAAACCTTAATATACCACCGATTGGAACAAAACTTGTTGCACTTGCAGCACAGGAGAATGATGAGTAAGGTGGCGAAAAATCGTAGCACTATCGTGTAAGATTTTTGCGTAAATGTAAAAACAACGCAAACCGGAAGATAACAAGATGAGAGTTATAGTTATGTACTAGACTAAGTGGGACCCGTCGGGTCCCAGCATCACACGGGATGGCTGGTCCTCCAGCGCTAGTATGTACATTGTGGGCCGAATGGATTCTTGGGCTGGCGGCTCAGTCACTCAAGCCTGTTGTGCTGGCAGCTCACTCACTCACGGCTGGTGGGCTGGCAGTTGACTCACAGCTATTCCTTGAAATTCCATTTCAAGCAGAGTGCAAGGCCACCAAATTCAAGTGCAGTTTCATACCATTTCAAGCAGGGTGCAAGGCCACTAAAGACAGCGAGTCGTGACCTCTCCCTCCTCCATCTTGCAGAGTGAGCCACGCCCACAATTCTGGGTTTTATAGTCCCTCCTCCTCTCCCACCAGAAGGGGTGTGGCCTTCATGGCATGATTGACAGGAGAGAGAATATCAACATTTTAAAAACACTAATAACTCTTTTATTTTTCATCGATGGGAAAAATCCTCAGCACCTGATGAGTGGAGGCGGACTGAGTAAGATGGCCAAAAATCACAGCCGTATGTGGTAGCTTTTTTTCTAAAATCAATATAAAGCGCAAACAGGAAGTGGTCAAGATTAGACTTTTAATTATATAGAAGGCAAGGCAACTTTAATTAGGCAAGGCAACTTTAATTTGGCAAGGCAACTTTAATTAGACAACAAAGCTTTAGCATTTCCAAACCAAAGGCAACACAGCTTTTGCATTTCCAAACCAAAGGCAACACAGCTTTAGCTTTTCCAAACCAAAGGCAGCACAGCTTTAGCATTTACAAACCAAAGGCAACACAGCTTTAGCATTTCCAAACCAAATTTTCAAACCACATTAAGGGCACTGACAGGTTGGTAAAACCACTCACAGTTTAGTAGACATGTGTTCAGTGTTATTCACAGCTCAGACAGAGACGTGACCCTCTTGCTCCCCCATCTTGCAGAGACTGACTGAGGCACTCAACACTTCTGGGTTTTATAGTCCCTCCAGAAGGGGCGTGGCCTTCAGGAGAGAGAATCTCAACATTTTTTAAACATTAATAACTCTTATTTTTAATCGATGGGAAAAATCCTCTTGTCCTGCGCAGCAGAGGGGGACTGAGTAAGATGGCCAAAAATCACAGCCGTAAGTGGCAGCGTTTTTTTCTAAAATCAATATACAGAACAACAGGAAGTGGTCAAGAATAGATAGATAGATAGATAGATAGATAGATAGATAGATAGACAGACAGACAGACAGACAGACAGACAGACAGACAGACAGACAGACAGACAGACAGACAGACAGACAGACAGACAGACAGACAGATAGATAGATAGATAGATAGATTTTGTCATGGTACAGGAATACATAATGGAATTCAATTAAATCTCCGATAATCTGGGCACAGAATTCTAGCCTGACTCATTATTTGGATACATAGGGATGGATGATCACCAGGCTCCTGGCCAATATTTAACAATCCCTCAAAATAAGTTGTCTGAGTCATTATTGCATTGATGTTTGTATGCAAATAGTGAATTTCCCACAGTGAACATATTTCAAAAGTAATTCAATGTGCATTTCTTTGGAATAGCTTGAGGCTGAAAACATGTTATAAATGCAAGTTTTTCCATAAAGCTTTAGCTTTATCTGCATATTATGCTGTGTCTTCATGCTCTTTGGACTTGAAATTACTCTTTGTTTTGGCTACCTGGAATAGAAAGCCAACATTATACATACAGCATCATCATCCCTGGAAAAACTCAGGTTCAATTTTTGTAAAACAAGTAAGCCTTGAGCCCAAATTCAGAAGATCAAATTTTGGTCATATAACTTTCTAGGTTCATCCCAGCAATTTTTTTTAGAACAGGAAATATTAATCTTGGGATCTCCCTCTGAAAATTCCACATCAAGCCTCACCGTAAATTCCACCAGAGGGCAGACCTAGAGCAGCATAAAATGGAGAAAACTTAAAGACAATATTTAATAACATTTCATAAAAGTTTAGTGTAAATGGTTGCAGAGAAATAAAGGTGTTTTTGATGAATATTGCTACATGCAGAAAGCCACTAAACCTACATTTTAAGTACAATCTTGCAAAACCCGAGAAAAAATGTAAGAATTAAGAACATAGAGCATGAAGATAAAACAGTACAGCACAGGAAGGGACCCTTCAGCCCACAATGTTTGTGCCGAACATGATGCTTAGCTGCACAGATCTCATCTGCATGCAAGTGATCCATATCCCTCCATCTTCTGTAAATCTATATGCCTATGCTTCTTAAATGCCACTATCATATCTGCTTCCACCACTACCCCTGCAATGCATTTGAGACCCCCATAACATTCTGTGTAAACAACTTGCTTTGTACATCTCCATTACACCCCCCCCCCCCCCTCACCTTATAGCCTGGCCCTCCAGTGTTGGACATTTCCACTATGGGATAATGGTTCTGACTACCTTTTCTATCTATGCCTCACATCAATTTATATACTTCTATCAAGTCTCCCCTCGATCTCTGACATTGCAGAGAAAGCAATCCAAGGTTATCCACCTCTCCCTGTAGCTGAAACCCTGTAATCCAGGCAGCATTCTTGTAAACCTCTATACTCTCTCTAATGCTTGCATGAAATACTCCAAATGTGGTCCAACCAAAATCCTATAGAGCTGTATCAAGACTTCCAGACATCTATATTCAATGCCCTGACAATGAAGGAAAGCATATGCCTTCTTTACCACCATATCTACGTGTGCTGCCACCTTTAGCAAGCTATGAACTTGTACTCTAAGATCCATCTGCACATCAATGCTGTTAAGGGTCTTGCAATCAAAAGTATACTCTCTCCTTACGTTCAACCTCCCAATCTGCCACGCCTCACACTTGCTCGGGTTAAACTCCACCTGGCATGTTTTCGCCCATTTCTGCATCTGATCTCTATCCCACTGTATCTTCTGACAGCCTTCATCACTGTCAGCTACTCCTCCAATTTTGGTGTTATCAGCAAACTTGCTCACTAACCCATCTACATTTATGTCTAGGTCATTTATACTTATTACAAACAGCAGAGGTTCCAGCACAGATCCATGTGAAACTACACTGGCCATGGATTCCAGCCAGAATATTTACCTTGCACCACAACCCTCTGTCTTCTACAAATAAGCGAGTTCCGCATCTATATGACTAAGTGTGAATCCTGTTCATCTTAATCTTCTGGATCAGCCTACCATGATCGACCTTATCAAAACCCTTACTAAAATCCATGCACACACCATTCACTGCCCTGCCTTCATCAATCTTCGTCATCTCCTCAAAATACTCAATCAACTTAGGTCCTCTCAAATAATTCTCTCCAATTCTCTCCCTACTACTGACATGAGGCTCACCGGCCTACAGTTACCTGGATTCTCTCTACTTATTTTCTTAAACAAGGGAACAACATTGGCCACTCTCCAGTCATAGTCATATAGCGTGGAAACGGGTCCTTTGATCCAACTTTCCCACACCGACCAACATGTCCTCTGGGACAGACAAAATGCTGGAGAAACTCAGCTCAGTGGTCAGGCAGCATCACGAGAAGGAGGATGGGTGACATTTCAGGTTGGGACCGTGCCTGGGGCTAGGGAAAAAAGAAAGACCCTTGTCAAGGCCCCTGCAATCTCCTCTCTTTCCTCCCTCAATAACCCAGGATAGATCCCATCAGGCCCTGAGGCCATCCACCTTAATGTTTCTCATCAGCCCTTCCCTTTGCTGACCTGCTGCTCTGATTCCCACTTCTTGCCATTCTAGTTTAAACCCTCCCAAGTAGAGCTAGCAAAGGACGTTACAATTGAGGTAAACAACAAGATATACAATATCTACATATTCCGTCTGAAGGAAGGTTCCAATCCGAAACTTCACCTATTCCTCTTCTCCAGAGATGCTGTCTGACCCACTGAGCTGCTCAAGCATTTTGTGTCTATCTTAAATATCTACGTAACTCTACAGTGGCACTCTTATGTGATTCACTCTCTCTGGATAGCATTTTCTTATTAATAATACAATTAAAAAAACTGGAGTGTGATATTACAGAAAACGTAACTTTCTTTTTCAGGATGTGGATATTATTGCCAAGGCCTGATTTTATTGTCCATACCTAACAGAATGTAGTGGAGAGCCTTCTTTTGGAATTATTGCAACGATAGAAACATAGACAATAGGTGCAGGAGGAGGCCATTTGGCCCTTCGAGCCTGCACCGTCATTCATAGTGATCATGGCTGATCATCCACAATCAGTAACCCGTGCTTGCCTTCTCTCCATATCCCTTGATTCCGCTAGCCCCTTGGGCTCCATCTAACACTCTTAAATTTATCCAGTGAATTGGCCTCTACAGCCTTCTGTGGTCGAGAATTCCATAAATTCACAACTCACTGGGTGAAAGAGTTTTTTCTCATCTCAGTTTTAAATGGCCTCCCCTTTATTCTTAGGCTGTGGCCCCTGGTTCTGGAATCCCCATCATTGGGAACATTTTTCCTGCATCTAGCTTGTCCAGTCCTTTTATAATTTTATCAGTTTTTATAAGAACCCCTCTCATCCTTCTCAATTCCAGTGAATACAAGCCCACTCTTTCCAATCTTTCCTCATATGACACTCCCGCTATCCCGGGGATTAACCTCGTGAATCTACGCTGCACTGCCTCAATAGGAAGGATGTCCTTCCTCAAATTAGGAGACCAAAACTGCACACAATACTCCAGATGTGGTCACACCAGGGCCCTGTACAACTGCAAAAGGATCTCTTTATTCCTATCCTCAAATCCTCTTGTTATGAAGGTCAACATGCCATTAGTTTTCTTCACTACCTGCTGAACCTGCATGTTTACTTTCAGTGATTGGTGTACAAGGACACACAGGTCTCTTTGCACTTCCCTTTTTCATAATCTGACACCATTGAGATAATAATCTGCCTCTTTGTTCTAGCCGCCAAAGTGGCTAACCTCACATTTATCTACATTATACTGTATCTGCCATGCATCTACCCACTCATTCAACCAGTCCAAGTCACCCTGCTTTGTGTCATCTGCAAATTTGCTAGTGTTACTTTAAATCCCATCTTCTAAATCATTAATATATATTGTAAATAGTTGCGGCCCCAGCACCGAGCCTTGCGGCACTCCACTCGCCACTGCCTGCTATTCTGACAGGGATCCTTTTATTCCTACTCTTTGTTTCCTGTCTGCCAAACAATTCTCTATCCATGTCAATAACCTCCCCCCAATACCATGTGCTCTAATTTTGCGCACAAATCTCCTGTGTGGGACCTTACCAAAGGCTTTCTGAAAGTCCAGATACACTACATCCACTGGCTTTCCTTCATCCATTTTACTTGTCACATCCTCAAAACATTCCAGAAGATTAGTCAAGCAGGATTTCCCCTTCATAAATCCATGCTGACTTGGACTAATCCTTTTACTGCTATCCAAATGTGCCGTTATTACTTCTTTAATAACGTGGAGAGTGCAGTGGAGAGAGAAGTTTTTTTGGCCTTCCATCACAGCAATGTGATGGATGTTTATGTAAATTATGTTGTGTCTTGGGTCTATTTGTTTGTAATGTATGGCTGCAGAAACGGCATTTCGTTTGGACCTCAAGGGGTCCAAATGACAATAAATTGAATTGTATTGTATTGTATTGTATTGTATTTAATAATTGACTCCGGCAACTTCCCCACCACCGATGCCAGGCTAACAGGTCTATAATTCCCCGTTTTCTCTCTCGCTCCTTTCTTAAAAAGTGGGATAACATTAGCTACCCTCCAATCCACTGGAAATTATCCTGAATCTATAAAACATTGGAAAATGATCACAACTGCGTTCACGATTTCTAGAGCCACCTCCTTGAGTACCCAGGGATGCAGACCATCAGGTCCAATTCATCAGCCTCCAGTCCCATCAGTCTACCCAATACTATTTCTCGCCTAATGCAAATTTCTTTCAATTCCTCTGTCTCCCTAGATCCTCTCTCCTGGTACATCTGGGAGATTGTTTGTGACTTCCCTAGTGAAGACAGAAACAAAGTACCTGTTCAACTCTTCTGCCATTTCCTTGTTCCCCATAATAATTTCACCTGTTTCTGCCTTCAAGGGAATCACATTTCACTTTACTAATCTTTTTCTCTTAACATTCCTAAATAAGCTTTTATATTCTTGGCCAGCTTACCCTCGTACTTCATCTTTTCACCCCGCATTGCCCTTTTTGTTATCTTCTGTTGTCTTTTGATAAGTTTCCCAGTCCTCTGGCTTCCCACTACTCTTTGCTATGTTATATACCTTTTTTTTTAGTTTTATTCCAACCCTAACTTCCCTTGTCAGCCACGGTCGCCCCTTACTCCCCTTAGAATCTTTCTTCCTCTTTGGAATGAACTGATCCTGCACCTTCTGTATTATTCCCAGAAATACCTGCCATTGTCGTTCCACTGTCATCCCTGCTAGGGTCTCTTTCCAGTCAACTTTGGCCAACTCCTCCCTCATGCCTTCATAGTCCCCTTTGTTCAACTACAACACTGACACTTCTGATCAAACCTTCTCCCTCTCAAATTGCAGATTAAAACATCATATTATGGTCACTACCTCCTAACAGTTCCTTTACATTGAGTTCCATTATTAAATCTGGTTCATTAGACAACACTAAATCCAGAATTGCATTCTCTCTGGTAGGATCCAGTACAAGCTGCTCTAAGAATCCATCTCGGAGGGACTCTACAAACTCCCTTTCTTGGGGTCCAGAACCAACCTGATTTTCCCAGTCTACCTGGATATTGAAATCGCTCATAACCACAGTGGAATTACTTTTGTTACACGCCAATTTTAACTCCTGCTGCAACTTACACCCTATATCCAGGCTACTGTTTGGTGGCCTGTAGATAACTCCCATTAGTGATTACTTACCTTTACAATTCCCCAATGCTATCCACAGTGACTCTACATCATCAGTCCCCAAGTCACCCCTCCCAAGGGACTGAATTTCATCCCTCACCAACAGAGCTACCCCACCTCCACTGCCCACCCCATGTCAATTCTATAGGACGTATAACCTTGAATATTCAGATCCCAGTCCCGCTCCTCCTGCAGCCGTGTCTCTGTAATCCCCACAATGTCATATCTGTCAATCTCTAACTCTCAAGCTCACCCACTTTACTTCTTATACATTGTGCATTCATATATAATACTTTTAATCCATTACTCACCTCACCTTTCACAGCGATTCCTATTTCACTTGGCCATACTCTTCTATACCTTTGTGAGTTTTCTGCCCCGTTAATTCTGGTGTATTTCTTAACTTCTCCTATACTCTCTTTCCCTTTAACTCCATCCCTGTATTACCAATTTTTCTCCCCTCACCCCACACTAATCCCTTCAATGAAGATATTTCCACAATACTGCTGTGGATGGAGTTCCACAATTTAAAGCTGGTAACAGTGAAAGAACAGCAAGGCGAGGATAGGATGCAGCTTGGAGAAGAACCTGTAGGTGGCGATGTTTCTTTGCTTTTGAGCCGTGGTTTGATATAACTGAATGTCTTGCAAGGCCCCATCCTGCTAAACCTTTCCTATTCATGTACCCGACCAATTTACATTGTAAATTCCACAGCTACCAAAATAGGGTTTGAATTCATATCTCTTGACAGTACAGGACCCTTAAATTGCATGTTTGGTAACTTAATCTCTGCGCAATCACCTGCTAACAGGCTCCAGAGATTGCCCCCATTGCCGCTACTTTCCTGTTCCTGTTTCAATGTACACCATCTTCATACTTTGTTTTCAGCAGTCAGAAGAGCAGAATATTGGACATTCGGCTGTTTGTGATTCAGTGGCCATTTCTTTGGACAGAAAGTCCTGAGGAATACAGCTGTGTAAGTCCTACATCTGAGCATATTAATTATTATGGCTCATAAATGTATTGATCTTGGGATCATAATTATACCAAAACTGTTAGCATTTCATGTTGTTAGTTTGCAACACAGACAGGAGCTTCTATATTGCATATACACTATGTTCCGGAAGTGGCGGCGCTGTTAACAGCTGCGGCTCGCCTGCAGTCCATCTGTCTTTACTTTTTTCTGTTGTTTTTTTTGTCTTGTTTTGGTTAAGCTTTAGTTTGTTGGGTTGTGTTGGGGGGGGGGGGGGACATGTTCTCTGTCTCTTCCTTCGGGGGAATGCGACTTTTTCGTGTTGTATCCCCCTTCTCTGCCTCCGTCTGCGCTGAGGCCTAATGGCGGAGCTGGCGGCCTCCAGCCTGCGACTGACCCCGAGGCTCCGGAGGCAGAGCCAGCCAGGACTCACCAACGAGAGGCTGGCCGTCTTCGGGGCTGAGGCAGCGGTGGCCCAACTTGCTGGTGCGGCGTTCTGGCTTTCGGCGGCGGCCTGGAGCTGATGCAGCGGGGCTCGGAGCTGAGACTGCGGGACCCGGAGCTGGGGCAGCGGCCTGGAGCTGGGGCGGCTGCCCGAAGCGGAGACTGCGGGACCCGGAGCTGGGGCAGCGGCCCGGAGCGGACACTGCGGGACCCGGAGCTGGGGCGGCGGCCCGGAGCGGAGACTGCGGAATCTGGAGCTGGGGCGGTGGCCCGGAGCGGAGACTGCGGAACCCGGAGCTGGGGCGGTGGCCCGGAGTGGAGACTGCGGGACCCGGAGCTGGGGCGGCGGCCTGGAGCGGAGACTGCGGGACCCGGAGCTGGGGCGGTGGCCCGGAGCGGAGACTGCGGGACCCGGGGTTGGTGCGGCGGCCTGGAGCTGGGGTGGCTGCCCGGAGCTGATGCTGTGGCGGGCCGTCTCGGAGCGGAGACGGCGTTCGGGCTTTCGGCGGCGGCGACATCACCACGGAGGTCCGCTGGACTGGAGGGCGGCATCTCCGGCCTGGATCGATCGCCTCAGCGCAGAGGGAGAACAAGGAGGGAAGAGACGGAGACTAAGACTTTGCCTCCATCACAGTGAGGATGTGCTTGGTGAACTCACTGTGGTGGATGTTTAATTTGTGTTTATTGTATGTTTTGTTTTTATTGGTTCTGTGTATGACTGCAGGCAACATAATTTCGTTCAGACCGAAAGGTCCGAATGACAATAAAGGAATCTAATCTAATCTAATTCTAATTCTTTGCAGTTCTAGTCATCAAACTATTTGGAGGAAATTATTAAACTAGAACAAGTACGGAAACAGTTCACAAGGACGTTATTTGGACAGCAGAGATTGGAAAGGCTAGGACTGACTTTGATAATTGCTCGTTTCTAAGCTTCCCCCCAGTCTAGTTTAAGTAAAAACACTGAATCAAGCACTTGAAACAACTACATTTTATTTAACCAAAAGCGCGTCACAGATCAAACACTGTACCTATCCCACCGCGGGTTCGATCCTCACGTCTGCCTGTTCAAGCCTTCTAGGCCTCGCTCATACAGAGGCACTCCAGAAGTTCACGCAGTCCCGAGCGCTCTTCCAGAAGATCAACGCTGAGCCTCGTGAGTGCGGACTTTTATATGTCCCGAGACCTCGAGGGGCCAAACCACATGGGGGTGGTCTCTCAATAACCCAATTATAGATATCGATTAACCCCATACATAACAGGCATTCCTCTAACCCATGATACAACAGTTCAATACATAGTATTCGAAATGGACTTCGAGAGGAAGTCAACTTAGAAACATTTACCCTGATTTACAGAAAACCCAGACAAGGCTCAACATCTTAACCGATCAACACTTGGCAAAGTCAAAGACTGCAACATTATTCACAATTATTTACAAGGTGCATGTTTGGTTTACAGCCATCCAATCCATTCTATGCATTTCGCACCTAATTGACCAGGTTTGCATATCTTCCCATTCTTTGCTTCAAATTGTATCAAAGCCCCAGACACTCTGGCACCTCTCTGCAGCTTGTCCCAGCTCTGCAGAGAGCAATTCCAATTTGACAAAATCTCCCAGCAACCCTGAAACTTAACCCCAGTTTGAAGTCCTAGCTGCTCCAATTTAGCCAGAATTAACATTCCATTCTTTTATCATAATGATAACCCATCATTAATGATAACTAAAGTGGCTCAATAATCAGCTAACCAGATATACATAAGTGTGCTTTACATTTCCCATCCATCAGTAACACAAGATGATGGTGTTTTTTCTCAGAATCTTGTCAAGCGTCCCGAGTTGTCATGGGCATAACTTCACAAGTTATGTCTGAGGAGTCTTCACCTCCCGAGTTTTTGTGGGCGCAAATTCCCTCCATCTGTGTTCCTGCCCAGTCTTCCATCACCTTCCACAGTTGAACCTAAACCCTAGAAAATCCTAAGAAACTTGGGACAAAGCAAGTTACCATCACGCACTTATGCTTTCCCACACATTCGCTATTTCTATTTCACTTGAACCTATCGCTACTCTATTATCTATTGCTCTATTACTGTTCCCTATTCCTATTCTGTTCCCTAATATATTCTTTATTATTCTAGGATCAACACTAATTAGCCCTCTTCATACCCACACAATGTTATTCTATTGGCTTCGTTCTTTGTCTAGGGGTTCTCGCTTTTACAGTTCTTAACTACTGAATAGGTTCTTAATCCGGTCTCTCAAAGGGTAGTCCTGCTACTCACAATTCCTCTTTTGACCATTTCTAATTATAACTCCAATTCCAACTTCAATTCCCATTTTAATTTTCAAGTTTAATTCCAATTTTAATCCTGATTTTAATTCCAACTCTCATAGTCCCTAAGTAATTCCATGTTACCAGATCTTCCCAAGTTCCATCCTTCTTGATGCCCTTTGAACATTCCTTTCCATCTTTGTCCGCCTTTCTAAGGATGAGATAATGACAATGTCAGTTGATAATCAAACTCCAATTAGTCCTAAATCAGATTCCACAAGTCTATTCCAAATCTTGAAAATGTTAAAGTCCCTCCAATTCATCACCGTTCAATTTCTAGACCTAATCCAAAATTTATAAATGTATTTCTAAAATCCATAATTTAGATGCAATTCAGATATTTTACTCCAAACCACAGAGAAATATTTTATTTGAAATCAGTCCTTTAGAGTGAGGTTTGTCCCAGAAGTCATTATGTCGTCGGTGTTGTTTCTTTCAAAGATGATTAAAGTGTCCTTTATTCTCTAGGTGATATTAAAGTTGGGCACTAGGGTAGGTCCTTTTCTTCCTCCTTTCTACTGATGGTGTCGGTTACTAAGGAGTGGAGATACTCAGTAGCATGTCGCTCTGCCTGCAGGCCTTCCCAAATATCTTAAAGGGGCAGGACAGTATCAATTCTTCCTGCTGGTCACCTTTTTCTGGGGAGCTACATTACCTTTTGCCATCTCATTCCCGATCTTAGGGATCTGTGCATTATTTTACTTCACTCCCCAGACAGTCTCTTGTTAACATACTATCCTGCAGGCACAAAACTCAGCAATACATTAATTCAATATCTTCTTTCCCCACTCCCACTCCTCCTGCACGGTAAATTTGTTTCGTCTCTCCCTAGTGCCATTTCCATTCCTTAGTTGTTATCTCTTTCCACGCTAGCTACTGTGTTTCCCCATCGTACTTCTTCCTTTAGTGAGGGTTCTCTGAGAGTCGGATTCGATGTATCTTTTCCTATTTGGAAGGGTTGGTGTTCCTGTTTAATGTACAGTGCTGTTTCTTAGGCCAGGTAAGGACGCCTTTTAATTCTATCAGATGGTGTTGCTGTTAACTGGCAGGTCAGGGCTACCGAAATGGGTTGGACTGTTGGAATGTCCCTTCCCCCTGATCCCCCTGCCAGTGGCCCCGTCCTCTATCTTCAGGGTGACAAGAGCCTCGGTATCCTCTTGAAATCCATTGGTTTCCATGACCCCGTGGCCTCCTTCTCTGCCCCCTTCCTTCCTGATGATATTCTCTCATGGGACACGACCGACTCCAGTGCCCTAGTCCCCCACAACTAAAACACTGATCGTGGCCGGATTGCTCTACAACCTCGCTAGCCAAACCTAGGAAAGGTTGGTTCTGTAAATGGGAGGTCGATCCAGGCCTTGAGGTCTTCTTCCTCCTTATCCTCATTTGTTCTTATTTCTTTTATTCGGTCCTCTAATCTCCAGGCTGCCGTTGAACCAGGCTGCCTTGATGTCTGACTGTCTGTGGTCTGGGGACCATTTATACCTGATGCGGGCATTTCCCTACAAACACATTGTCTACGGGGAGTTCTTACTAAATCCTCTTCCGTGGTGAATTGTTCTGACCATAATATTATTTATGTCCGAACCAATCCATCCATATTCTCCCCTTATCTCACCCCCTGAAAGGCTATTTGTTTTATCCCAGTACTTCAAGAAGGATTATTTTATTATTTCGCAACTGGAATCCCTAATTAGTTTTGGCACCCATGTCGATAAAGTTTTCTTTCTAGCTCCTTGGTTTCCCCTATTGTCCACCTGTGGGGCAATCCTAGGAGGTAGAAGATCTCTCCCCAATGTTTCTATGTCAGATTTAAATTTAGGGGGAGGACCCAAAGTTAAAGCTGACTGCTCCCGTGTGCCCCGCTCGCAGGCAGCGCACGGTTTCTCCTAATTGGGAACATGAGAGATCTGTGAGGAATACTGTGACTCCATCTCTACCCCGAAGAATTCTGCCCACCCTGGCATAATTCCCTTCAAGGTGCGCAGACCCTTTCTCATTCTTACCCAGTTTACCCGATTTAATTTCCGTCAGCACCTTCACTTTCCTAACTGGGAAAGACACTTTAACTGACTCTCAGACAATTTTCACTGAAGGAGGGAGAATGGCAAGTAACATAGTAGCTAGGTGGGAAAGATACCAACTGAAGAATAAAAGAGGCACAAGGGAGAGAAAAAAATAAACTTACTACACAGGAGGAATGGGAATGGGGAAAAGAAGACAAACACATTGAATTCCGGAAGTGGCAGCGCTGTTAACAGCTGCGGCTCGCCTGCTGTCCGTCTGTCTTTACTTTTTTGTGTTGTTTTTTTTGTCTTGTTTTGGTTAAGTTTTAGTTTGTTGGGTTGTGTTAGAGGTGGGGGGGGGGGGGGGGGTGGTGAAACATGTTCTCTGTCTCTTCCTTCGGGGGAATGCGACTTTTTCGTGTCGTATCCCCCTTCTCTGCCTCCGTCTGCGCTGAGGCCTAATGGCGGAGCTGGCAGCCTGCAGCCTGCGACTGACCCCGAGGCTCCGGAGGCAGAGCCAGCCAGGACTCACCAACGAGAGGCTGGCCGTCTTCGGGGCTGAGGCAGCGGTGGCCCGACTTGCTGGTGCGGCGTTCTGGCTTTCGGCGGCAGCCTGGAGCTGATGCAGCGGGGCTCGGAGCTGAGACTGCGGGACCCGGAGCTGGGGCAGCGGCCTGGAGCTGGGACGGCCTGGAGCTGGGGGCGGCTACCTGGAGCTGGGGCAGCGGCCCGGAGCGGAGACTGCGGGACCCGGAGCTGGGCCAGCGGCCCGGAGCGGAAACTGCGGGACCCGGAGCTGGGGCAGCGGCCCGGAGCGGAGACTGCGGGACCCGGAGCTGGGGCGGCGGCCTGGAGCTGGGGCGGCTGCCCGGAGCTGATGCTGTGGCGGGCCTTCTCGGTGTGGAGACGGCGTTCCGGCTTTCGGTGGCGGCGACGTCACCACGGAGGTCCGCTGGACTGGAGGGCGGCATCTCCGGCCTGGATCGATCACCTCAGCGCAGAGGGAGAACAAGTAGGGATGAGACGGAGACTAAGACTTTGCCTCCATCACAGTGAGGATGTGCTTGGTGAACTCACTGTGGTGGATGTTTAATTTGTGTTTATTGTATGTTTTGTTTTTATTGGTTCTGTGTATGACTGCAGGCAACATAATTTTGTTCAGACCGAAAGGTCTGAATGACAATAAAGAAATCTAATTCTAAGATATTGCACTAATGTATTGCTGAGTTATGTGCCTGCAGGACAGAGGGTCAACAAGGAACTGCCTGGGGACTGAGGTTAAAAGAACACACAGACCTCGAAGAACAGGAGGAAAACAACGGAAGGTAATGTAGCTCCCCAGGGAAAGGGTGACCAGCCGGGAAGAATTGACACTGTCGTGCCCTTTAAAGACACGTGAGGAGGCCAGCAACCCCCACTCCCTAGCAACAGACACCATCGTTAAAAAAGGATCAAGAAAGGACCTACTCTAGTGCCTAACTTCAGATTACCTGGCTACTAGAAAGATAAATAGGATGGAAAAAAGAAAGGAAAATGAGAGACACGTCAAACATCTTTGAAGGCCTTGTAATGACTTTTGGGACAGACCTCACTCTGAAGGATAGTTTTCGAATTAAATATTTCTCTGTGGTTTGGGGCAGAACACCTGAATTGCGTCTAGATTATGGGATTAATTTAGAAGTAAATTTATAAATTTTGGATTCGGTCTCAAAATTGGGTGGCGATGAAATGGGGGACTTAAATTTTTTTAATTTGGAATAGACTTGTGGAATCAGACTTAGGACTAATTGGAATTTGATTAATAACTGACATTGTTATTATCTCATCCTCGGAAAGGCAGACAAAGATGGAAAAGATTGTTCAAAGGGCTCCAAGAAGGATGGAATTTGGGAAGATCTGGTAACATGGAATGACTTAGGGAATATGGGAGTTTATTTACATAGAAACATAGAAATTAGGTGCAGGAGTAGGCCATTCGGCCCTTCGAACCTGCACCACCATTCAATATGATCATGGCTGATCATCCAACTCAGTATCCCGTACCTGCCTTCTCTCCATACCCTCTGATCCCCTTAGCCACAAGGGCCACATCTAACTCCCTCTTAAATATAGCCAATGAACTGGCCTCGACTACCCTCTGTGGCAGGGAGTTCCAGAGATTCACCACTCTCTGTGAAAAAAGTTCTTCTCATCTCGGTTTTAAAGGATTTCCCCCTTATCCTTAAGCTGTGACCCCTTGTCCTGGACTTCCCCAACATCGGGAGCAATCTTCCTGTATCTAGCCTGTCCAACCCCTTAAGAATTTTGTAAGTTTCTATAAGATCCCCTCTCAATCTCCTAAATTCTAGAGAGTATAAACCAAGTCTATCCAGTCTTTCTTCATAAGACAGTCCTGACATCCCAGGAATCAGTCTGGCGAACCTTCTCTGCACTCCCTCTATGGCAATAATGTCCTTCCTCAGATTTGGAGACCAAAACTGTACGCAATACTCCAGGTGTGGTCTCACCAAGACCCTGTACAACTGCAGTAGAACCTCCCTGCTCCTATACTCAAATCCTTTTGCTATGAACGCTTTCTTCACTGCCTGCTGCACCTGCATGCCTACTTTCAATGACTGGTGTACCATGACACCCAGGTCTCGCTGCATCTCCCCTTTTCCTAGTCGGCCACCATTTAGATAATAGTCTGCTTTCCTGTTTTTGCCACCAAAATGGATAACCTCACATTTATCCACATTATACTGCATCTGCCAAACATTTGCCCACTCACCCAGCCTATCCAAGTCACCTTGCAGTCTCCTAGCATCCTCCTCACAGCTAACACTGCCCCCCAGCTTAGTGTCATCCGCAAACTTGGAGATATTGCCTTCAATTCCCTCATCCAGATCATTAATATATATTGTAAATAGCTGGGGTCCCAGCACTGAGCCTTGCGGTACCCCACTAGTCACTGCCTGCCATTGTGAAAAGGACCCGTTTACTCCTACTCTTTGCTTCCTGTTTGCCAGCCAGTTCTCTATCCACATCAATACTGAACCCCCAATGCCGTGTGCTTTAAGTTTGTAAACTAATCTCTTATGTGGGACCTTGTCGAAAGCCTTCTGGAAGTCCAGATACACCACATCCACTGGTTCTCCCCTATCCACGCTACTAGTTACATCCTCGAAAAATTCTATAAGATTCGTCAGACATGATTTACCTTTTGTAAATCCATGCTGACTTTGTCGAATGATTTCACCACTTTCCAAATGTGCTGCTATCCCATCTTTAATAACTGACTCTAGCAGTTTCCCCACTACCGATGTTAGACTAACTGGTCTGTAATTCCCCGTTTTCTCTCTCCCTCCCTTCTTAAAAAGTGGGGTTACGTTTGCTACCCGCCAATCCTCAGGAACTACTCCAGAATCTAAAGAGTTTTGAAAGATTATTACTAATGCATCCACTATTTCTGGAGCTACTTCCTTAAGTACTCTGGGATGCAGCCTATCTGGCCCTGGGGATTTATCGGCCTTTAATCCATTTAATTTACCCAACACCACTTCCCGGCTAACCTGGATTTCACTCAATTCCTCCAACTCCTTTGACCCGCGGTCCCCTGCTATTTCCGGCAGATTATTTATGTCTTCCTTAGTGAAGACGGAACCAAAGTAGTTATTCAATTGGTCCGCCATATCCTTGTTCCCCATGATCAACTCACCTGTTTCTGACTGCAAGGGACCTACATTTGTTTTAACTAATCTCTTTCTTTTCACATATTTAGAATTGGAAGTGAAAATTGAAATAAAATTGGAACTTAAAATAAGAAGTGGAATTGGAATATGATTGGACATGGTCAAAAGAGGAACTGTGAGCAACAGGACTTCCCTTTAAATGACCGAATTAAGACATTATCCAGTGGTTGGGAATTATAAGAACAAGAACCCCTAGACAACGGAGCCAATAAAAAAATAAAAGACAACGAGGCCAATGAAATAAAATAAAATAAAGGACAATGAAGCCAATAGAATAAAAGTGAGAACCCCTGGACAGAGAAGGAAGCCAAAGGTGAAAATAACATAATAAAAAAATAACACAATAAGAGTTTATAGAATAAAGAACCAACATGGTGGAAAATTAGCATAGTAGCTAGTTATCATAGTGAAGAGTACATAAATAAGAGGAAATAAAGGACAGGCTTGGTTAACTGCAGGGGGGAGGAACTTGGATTGTATTGGCAATAGCAGAACTGATGTGTATTCACCCGATAGATTTGAATTGTTTAACTCTTGCTGGTAAAGAGGCTTATATTATCAAGGTGGAAATAAATTGTCCCTGGATTTGGCATTTTTGATTGGACTTAGGATGAAATTAGTAATAATAAGAAATTGATTGTTTAAATTTGAACAGCTGGGAATTCCACAGGAATTGGAAGGGAATTGGAATATCGGCTACAATGCTGCATAATGGAGAAGAAGAAATGGGCATTGAAATCCGAGTAGTAAATTGAAGGCTGAGACTGAATTTGGTTGAATTGGAACATTTATTATGGTTTGCTTCAAATTAATATTGCTTTTTAAAAAAAATAGTTTTATTTATTTATTATTTATTTTTATGTTACTTGACTGAAAGGAAAATCCATTTTGTTGTCTCTTATGAGATAATGACAATAAATTGAATACAATACAATACAATAAAGTCACGCCTTTAGGGGAATCTGGACTGAACCCAGCTGAAATATATATGATTTCCTATCACCAGAGATACATAGTAACATCGTGTGATGAAGAAGGAGATTTATTGTCGATCCTAGAATAATAAAGAGTAGGTTAGGGAATATAATAGGTTCAATAGATAATATAGGTTGGGTTCAAGTGAAATGAGAATAGCGAGTGTGTGGGAAAGCATGAGTTCATAATGGTAACTTGCTTTGTCCCAAGTTTCTTAGGATTTTTCTAGGGTTTAGGTTCGACTGTGGAAGGTGATGGAAGACTGGGCAGGAACATGGATGGAGGGAATTCGCGCCCCTGAAAACTCGGGAGGTGAAGATTCCTCAGACAGGACTTGTTAAGTCATGCCCATGAAAACTCTGGACGCTTGACAAGATTCTGAGAAGAAACATCATCATCTTGTGTTGCTGATGGATGGGAAATGTAAAGCACACTCGTGTATATCTGGTTAGCTGATTATTAAGCCACTTTAGTTATCATTTATGATGGGTTATCATAATGATAAAAGGAAGGAATGATAATCCTGGTTAAATTGGACCAGTCAGAACTTCAAAATGGGGTAAAGTTTCAGGGTTTGCTGGGAGATTTGGTCAAATTGTTGATTGCTCCCTGCAGAGCTGGGACAAGCTGCGAGAGGTGCCAGAGAGTCTCGAACTTATATACAATTTGCAAGCAAAGAATAGGAAGCCTTGCAAGCCCTGTCAAACTGGTACTAAATGCATAGAATGGATTGGGAGGCTGCAAACCAGACATACACTTTGTAAATAGCTTGTAATTAATGTTGCAGAATCTGACTGCTGAATGTTTATTGGATGGGGTGTTAAGCCTTATCTGAAGGTTCAGTTAATCAGGGTAAATGTTTCCAAGTTGACT